>NC_040242.1:5702651-6005681 GCF_001444195.1 Xiphophorus couchianus | reverse complement strand
AACACTTTGATCCCATAAACAAAAAATGTTAGTTCCACTTGTACGCAGCCAATTCAAAAAATAAATATATTGAATTGTTTTAAATAAAAAAAACATTGTATAGAGCAATCTAATATGTACAAGCAAATATGTTGACATATAAGAACTTTACACTTTAGAATCTAAATCTGAATCCACTAATATTCTGCAAAATGTTGCATAACTCCTCAGAAATAAGGCAAGACAGTAGGAGAGACACACACCGAAATACAGATAATTGCTTGTTTTCCCAGAGAAAAAACTGCCTCAGTTCATCATGTTTGTCATGCTCAGCTCTATTATAATACTTTACTCCTTATTTATTTCTAATAGCCAATTTAGGATGCTTTTTAGTCCAAATCCTTAAAGCAAATGTAACTGGATAAACTGCAGAGAGAAAACCACTGATTATTGCCATTATGAGAGAGCTGCAGATTTCCAAAATGGTGCAGCATTGCGTGGGCAACAGTGAGCTGGAACAGGGCTGCACTATGAGCAGAGGGAGAAGGATTGAGAGCGAAAGCAGATCAGTCTTCTGTGCGAAGAGGACGATAAGCAGCAAAATGTTCAAGGTGGAACATAAAATAAACATTTCCAGACTTTGTTGTCTTAAGTTAAACATTTGAGTATTGGCATCTTGCAGCCTTAATTGAACACAGGATGGGTCTAAAACATAGAAACTGGAAACTAATTCAACAATTACAATGCAAGGTATTTAACTAATAAAATAATTAAAACAAATCGTTCTTCCGGTGATTACAAGAAGTCAATTTTTGTGGGCAAGTTTCATGCCAGCACTCATAAATCACTCAAGGTATCTTTGACACGGCAAGTTTAAGAAAAATAAATAAAAGGTTTCTGTGCAACACTAAACCGAAAGTGAAGAGTTTTCCAAGTATGTTCATATTCTGATAAATTAATACGTGCAGTGGAAAACTAACCTAACCAATGATACTCTACTTGTGTTGGCCCATCACATAAAATCATACATGTTAACACACTGAGCAATACATTATGCTAATCAAAAAGCTGAAGGAGTCAGAGTATTACCCTCTGGTGTCTTATTAAAATAATCCCAATCATCATATCACCTGCAAAAGGTGTTTAACTACGTTGGTGGTTTTAAGAAAAAATTAAGAGGACAAATTTTAAAAAGTGATTAAGTGTTTTTGTACTCTAAAAAAGCCACCATGAGGAAGCCATAAATATAATGTGTAGTGTGCCAGCATGTACTTTTGCCAAGGAAGTTGTCTCACATTCCAACAGGAAACACATCTAAGCCACTTCCTGCTTCCTCTGAGGAAGTCACAAGTCGGATAGGGCACCGGTGAGCCAGTCAGCCTCAAAGAATTAACTCTGGGTACGTGTGAATTTCCAAGACTACTAAAATAATCAGCTTAAGTGTTAAGGTATCTTAGCACTACTCTTCTGTTTTCCTAACACATCCTGTTTTCACTGAGAAACATGTGTGCATTGATTCAGTGTTTATCTTTGCTTTCAACTTTTGGTTGTTCTTTTATTACAAATGTTATACCCTGTATTTTTCTATTTACAGCTTCTGCCTTTTCTTAAAGCTCTACAGAGGTGAGCATCTTCAGTTTGTGGCCTTTGCAATAAAGACGTGATTTACCCACGCACAAGAAAAACCGAAAAGCAGAAAACATTTGGTTCTAATGGCTGTAGATGAAGGGGGGTGAAATCGAGGCAAATCTTGCTTTCTGTTTCACAGAGTTACTGCAAAGAGGGATGGAATTTATTATTCACTTAAAAACCTGTCTGAATTGCACCTAATTGCACAGTGTTCAAAATATTAGGCAAAGTTATTCTAAAGATCACTTGGCCAAACAAGTATGCCTGCATATTTATTATTTGTTTTATTTCACAAAGGAAAATAGCATTACTAAGCATACAAGTCAGCATGTATTGTCAAAAGGTTTGAAAAATAAATTAACTCAAACATTTCATTTTTTCAAATGCATCCCCTCTCTGGTGACCACAGTCATTACCCATGAGCTGGCAAAGGTGGCAACAGTCCTGAGTAAGATCTGACTCACAATGATGTACTAATTTGCTGGAAAACTGCAGGACAGCATTGACCCAAGGTTACACCGAGGCCACTGTCAACTCCTATACACAGTCGAATAAATTGCATCATTTGCACTGGGACTGCGGCTGACAGGTAGGCAAAGGTTTTTGCCCAATTACCGAAAGAAAGGGATGAAGCTGGATAAAGCGAACCACTAGATCGAGCCTAATGAGGACGTGGTATGATTGCTGTGGGACTCAATTGTGCCCACAACACAGCTATTCGATTGGTACAGAATGGCCAGAATTAAGTAGCAGAGCAAGTGACAGAGATACGGAGGGAGGGAGAGAGATAATGGAAGTGAGAAGGATTGATTCCTCACTCAATGTGAGAGTATGTGGGAGGATATGAGATGCTGCGACCAAAAGTGGGAAAGAGATAGATGCGCAAAAGTAAGTTCGTACTAGTCACTCCATCAAGTAAGTCATGTTCCACTCTTTTATAAAACATCTAACTATTTATAAAACTGTGGAACTGTGTGGAATGCAATGTACAACCTCCCATCAGTCCCTTATCAAGACTAAAAATGGAAGCAATCAAAGCAAGCTCAATTTGTTTACAAGCTGATGTTCAGTCACCAAAACACATTCATCACAAAAAGAAAGTGAAAAGCAACCTTAAAAGACGTATTTTATACATATTTCTTAAATTATCTGGGTAGTAAATCACATAGGTAATATCTGGTAGGGACTTTTCTTTATGAGTTTAGGTGTTCCACCTGAAAGGGGGAAACAGTTTTAAGTAAGAAGGCGCTGTCAACAGATGTACAAGAAATATGTTTGACTTGAAGTGGACACTGAAGAGATGTAAAGAAAATGGGTGACCTGCATAATGACCAATACCACACCGGTGCATGACCTCAGAGTCTAAAAGCATTGGATTGTGGGTCACATACAGTAAGATCATGATCTAATACTAGTCAACTTAAACACTAGGCAAAGTAAACTATGTGCTGAAGCAAATTATCATAGGCACAACAACAAAGAAATAAAGTTTGGACACCAGTGTTAATCATTTAATAATTCGACGCTCGTTTTGTTTGTGTCTTTGACTTGGGATGCTTGTCTGGAAAAGACCAAACCTGCTAAGTGACTGCTTTGTAGAAAAAGAATAGATAGACCAGGACTGCATGGGAACATTGTGCCCCAAGAGTGTGCAGAACGCCATCACGACTCGAGTAATTTGCTTAGTAGGCCGTACACCTTCACCGCATGAACAGATGTGGACACAAACACTGGATACTGCTTCGCACATGTTCAGATGTGTGTTTACCTACGGTGGCTCGCTCACTCTCCTCTTGACTATTTAGTTCCTAGATTATGAGTCTGGTGTAGTGTATGTGTAGATGTAAACCTAATATGCATATACTAGTGTATAGGTGGAGTAAGGTGTCTCCATTTAAAAGCAAATACAATTTAAAAAAAATATTATACTGTATATGTCTGTTTGTATTGAAAAGAAAAATGTTGTTGGTGATAAATGTTGGTGATGTATTGGTGATAAATTCTGGCTTGTGTAAAGCATTTTATTAAACCTCCATGTCCTCCCTGTTGCCTATAAGTTCAGATGATTAAAAAAATAAAATAAAATAAAAATTTATATTTGATATTTTTGTAATATCAAAAGCTAGATACAAAAAATGTCAATTTGCATTTGACAAAAAGTGATTTCTGTGTAGGACATGCATAAATATTTAGTACATTTGCTTTTCAAAGCTCAAATGATCTTAGTGTTTTTTTAAAAAACAAAATCCTCGTATTCTATCCACCCCTCTTTTGCTGCTAATTTGTTCCCACTGTCTTCCAGTTACATCCTTGTCTAATTATAAGCCATTCTCCCATTTCCATTATCATCATCTTCTCCTCCCTGGTGTTTTTCTTTAACCCTTCTTAGAGTTTTTCGTTTTTTCTCCTCCCTTATTCCCCCTTATACATGTGTGAAGATAGCAGTTTTTGTATCTGTGTGTGTGTCAGTCTGTGTGGGAGGTGAACAGCATTGCTGGCTGGAGGAGGAGGTAAGAGAGAAAGAAAAAGAAGCGAGAGAAATACGGAGGGAGAGGGAAGCAAAGAATTTACTGGAACAAAACATGCTGTTTCAAACTCATAGATAAGAGCCGCCTACTCACTAGTTTCACTTCAAAGCAAATTAGTCTGTGTTTTTGTTTTATATGATATATTGTCACTGGTATTTAGTTATTACCATTAGTTTTTTGTATTATTTTAGCCCCCTATGGAGCTACTCAGCAATAACCTCACTTTCATCTATAAGTGCACAACTTGATTATTATTTATATCCTTCTAATGTCAGACATATGTTCAACCAAAATGTAAGAAAAACAGTTGTAAAAAGTTTTGGAATGATTTGGAATCAAGAATATTTTTTGTCTAAATTGCTGCATGTGGATTTTAAGATAAAAAGCAATAAAACCTATCACAAACTTTGTGCCTTTGTGTCCATTGAACTGACTGAAGTATGAGAAAATGCATTCCCTGTTATGTATGACTAAAAGATATTAGGCTATTGGGTTAGCCACTTATAATATTGTTGAATATTATGGTAAAGATATCAGTCACAATAAAAACACATTTCTTTCTTCTCTTTATTATAATGTTTCCAACCCTCTCAGTGGCCTGTTGCCATGATCTGTGTCTACTGCAGTAAAACTCAATCCAACTGACTGAATACATTATTGACATTCAAAAAATTAGTTTATAGCACTCAGATTATAAAAGGTTAAGAAATACTTGTCTCATGTCGAGCTCTCTCTCTCTCTTTAAGACAAAGTGCAACAGAAAAAATTCCCATCTTTAGAATATATTAGCACATGTTAATATTAACTTCAAAAACAAAGAATCAGAATCCCACCAATTCCAGTGACGCAAGTTAAATACTCACCAGCTCAGTTTATCACTACAGCCAGGAATTCACATTGAATATCTCAAAGTGTGATGGCAAACCTAAAATAAAAAGAGATAGACTTTAACACAAAGAATGTGTAGTAATAAAACTGAAACTCTATAACTCCAAATAAGTCATTCATTCAGTAAATAAAATATTAAAAACTAAACCCCTCAAATGAATGACATGGTAAAAAATGTGCTAGTGTTAAGAGCACACCAAAGTTAAAAAATAAACCAAAGCATGATTCCAGCCACTATGTGCATTTATCTTTGGAACATTTACTTACTTTTGACTTTTCAAAGATCTCATGAAAAAGATCTGGTCAAAAATGGATTCTGCCCAGTTTCAGTAATTCTACGTGTCAATTGCAATAAAATTGTCAGCACAATTTCAAGAATCTCAGGACAAAGTATGACGAGAAACTAGGCAGAAAGTGAAAACTCAGCAGCTTTGGCCATCTTTCTGAGAGAATCTCACGCACTATTTTAAACTGAGATTTGGTATTCATTCATTCAATTTAAATTAATAGAATAGTTTTCTTTTTTTTAAGGTGTTACAGCAACCTTTTTATTATAATGAGTTCTAAAAGCCTCTGGGAAAATGACAGTGCTAATTTTAATGTCTCTCTCGACATGGTAGTAATTCCAGTTCAAGGACCATCACAGACACTAACAAGACCTTAAAAATCATCATGTCTGTAATGAAGCACAAGCTTTAATTGACTTAGCCTAATGAATTACACCCATTAGAGTAGCTACAGAAGTGATCTACATGCATAATCCCCATTGCCACCACTTATAGAAGGATGTCAGAAAAGTGGGTGACAAGTAAAATCCTAAAACAAATGGTACAGTTAGTTAAAGGCTATAAAAAGTGTAGCATCGACAGCTCAAATCAATCCTCTGGCACGGACTTTCAGGCATACACATACGCAGCGATGCACACATATTTAATTTCCTCTCCACTCTGGCTGGATTTCCTGGAGGACCAAGGCTGCGGAAGCTGCCAGCTCTACACACTGCAGAAAAACTTGTCATGAGTTCCATCTGTGTGGTGTTGTGAGTCCACTTGACGTGACTTTAAATGCGATTGGTGTTTGGAAATCTTCTGATAGATAAAAAATGTAGCTACAGTATTCTCACGCCACTGTGGTTTGACAAACACAACCTAAGCAACCTAATATTACATTCAAGAATTATATCTGAGAGTTGGAATTTCAAAAATCAAATTATGCAAAATGTTTCACATTTAATCAGAAACAATCAAATTCATCCATAATTAATTCCAAGCTCTTCTGAGAAATTAAAAAGATGTGCAACACTTGAGCATGATGAATCTGCTAAACTACTGGAAACAAAACTATTTTTACACTCGTATGCAACTACCAATACATTAAAGTCCAAGATTTTGGGGTTGGATGTGTATTTTGAACAAGAACTTCACTTGTAATTTAGAAGAAACTTCATAAAGAAATTGTGATTTAGTGAACCTACTACCTTTAAGTAGTAAATATCCTATCTTAGATTTTTCATTTGGGAATGCACATACCATTGACAAAATGGTAAAGAATAGTTTCAAACAGCACTTATCCCTTTTATTATGAAAATGATACTGCAAACAGTGAATATGTTTGCTGTTATTTTACAGCGATTTAGAAAGCGTGTGATGCAGAGAGACACTTCGATTTGTAATGAGACAGCACAAGGCAGCTCATTCAGATGTGTTGTTGACTCATTCAGATACCAGCAAAGGATTTCTGCAGAGGTGGTATTTAATTAGCGTTGTCTGATAAGCCTGATCAGAATAACAGATATATTTTCTCTTATGATCAGTCACTAATGGAGGAACAGTTTCTACATACTTGTATATAATAATGATACAGTGAATGCACTTCACCATGTGGTAACTTTCATGCTTAATCCATGAGGTCAGCCTTTTCCTTTACCAATTATTTTATGAAGCATGAAGAATAAGCAGGGTTAGTGTTGAATTTTGTAAATATTATTCGAAAAAACAGTGAAGGGTTTTGCAACATGCTCAAACAAAGAAAAAAAATAAATTCTGGCTTATCCTGCTGGCATTCCAGTCAAACCTTATTACATCAACTCTGCAGTCGTTTTAACCAGTTCTGAGTATAAACTAGTCATCTTCTTTATCTCTCCATTCATCACGCTATTAGTGAACACAGCTGACCTGGACCTTGGACCTCGTTTCATTTCTGCAGTTTGGCATTCACCCTAATGAGGCTTGCTAATAGTCCTTTCATGTCTGCCTGAAAGGAAGCAAACTGTTCAAACTGGAGCAGATATGCGGGTCTGAGGAAAACCAGAACCTGAGCCAAGTATACTAAAAAGATCTGTGACTAATCATATTGATTTCTTCTTTATGTTGCCAATTTTTCCATGGATTAGTTTATTTATGTGGTTTTTTCCTTTCGTTTCTATATTTCCAGTGCAATCTAGACAATACAAACAATGTTTTCACAGCACCAACTTCATTAAGCTGTAGCTTGGCAGTAATAGATCTAAACATTATCAAGCAATAGTAACTATTGTTAGTGAGCTCTAAAGACATTGATCACAGCAAGAGTCATAACTACAGACACAAAGTACTCATTCTAGTTAAGGTATTCACATTATACTAAAAGGTTAATAAAAAAATTAGTGTTTTGAAAGCCTCTCCAAAGAAATTTTCAGGTTATTTGTAGTCTGACTTGTCGATTGTATTTTTTTCAAAATAACTAACGCATAATAAGATTGAAGTATTTTTTGCATAGCTGTTATGCATTACAATACTAAACTCTAAAGTGTATCAAAGTGTATGTTTTTTTCTTACGAGTTTGTAGACTCAAAATAGTTGGAGTTTTGATGCATCTAAAATAGGAGTAAAAAAAGAACATTTTTCAGTTTTTGACCTTTGACCACAAGGATAAGATTCCTAATTCTCATCTCAGTCTTCTTCGTAATTAGGAAATCAAAGCTACCATATAATCTTTTTCATTTATTCAGCGAAGTGGATGAAATATAAAAAACATTTGAAATCCTGAAAGTTGCATTAATAAAATTTAGGGCTGTTATAAACGAATATATTAGTAATCGAGTAATCTATCGATTATTCTTACGATTAATCGAGTAATCGGATTTTAAAAAAAAAGATAAAACATTGGTAAATCTAACAAAACAGCAGGGCTACTATCGCATATCAACATTAGTCCAATTTTTCATATTTGAGCTTCCCTAACAATAACTTTTCTGTAGGTTAAAAAACTAACCTGTGACAATAATAGCTCACTTTCTAAGTTAACCTGAAGAAAAGTTAGGAGAAAAGCTGCCGTACTCCAGGCATTGCGCCAGTTATTTTAAGGATGCTTATTGGTCCCCCGAAAAATGAGAAAAACCTAGACATTATCATCAATCAAGAAAATCCTCCCAAGCCAAACTTGAAAACTGGACGTTATGCTGCTAACTCTTAGCTTTCGTCAACAACTCAGGCGGAAGTGAGAGCGCTGGGCAACGCAAGTAATAACCCGGCCGGAACACGGTGCATTAAATAATAAAATATAACTTAACGAAGCTTGGAGGCAGATACATTTTTCTCGAGGAATTTTAATAATCCCTCGAGGTATTCGAATCACTCGAGGAATCGTTTCAGCCCTAATGAAATTTGTACTGGGAAAAGCAAACTTTTGGAGTCTGTTTCAAAGACAAGAGTGTAAAAAGACAAAATTGAAGAAAGATGAAGACCGATGGAGAAAAAAATAAAGGAAGACAGACATGAGGAAAGATGTCAGAAGAGTAAAACCTTATATGAACTGGTAGAGAGTGCTTATCTTGAGTCTAGGTTTATCCAGATCCTTTATCACCAGCCTTTGTTTACATCAGACATCTAAAAGCCTTTTCAACATTCAACTTTACACTGCCTTCCATTTTTGCATTTTGGCGTTAAAAGAGACAACGAAGAAGTGTGAAAAAGTATTTTCTTCCCTTGCTTCTATTTTTGCAATTTGACACTGTTACAATTCAAATAATTTAAAAAGTTCAATATTTCTATATAAAATATGAGTTTCATTTTCTGAAACGAGTGACAAAAAACATTAAACTTTTTATGATATTAATTTTTAATATGTGCTTGTAAATGTTTCAGACAAAACCAATTGAATAACTTTAATCAATCCAAACAGTGGTTTTAATAGGATGATTAAATGAAAAGAAGCCATCCTAACCAATCTGAACTTTGACTAGGCCACTCTAAAGCCTTTATTTGTTTTTATTTGAACCATTAAGTTTAGGTAGGTAGGTAGGTCTGTAGATCTGCTTTGGACTGCATAATATTTAATATTTTCCCAAGTATTTAGGATTATCGAGATGCAATTTGCAACATGTGTGGCAGAAATTTGTGTTCTCTTTGGTCAGTTGCTTTCACCTTGGAACGCTCCCAGGGACGCCCTATTTGCCCGTTAGCTGACTTTTGGATTGTAGCCAATGATCTGTTGGAGTAATTTCAGTAGACCGGCCACTTGGAAGGATCCATGTTTTTGATTTTTGCAAATCACGACGGTGGTTCAATGATGTTCCAAAGCATGAGAATTGGTTTATTTGTTAAAAGATGTCAAAGACTAGCATGTTCTATTGAGGTGGTATCCAAGATAAGTTGTCCAGATACATTTAGTAAATCAAAGTAGACTGATAAAAAAAACAAAAACCTCCTTGTTAAATTAACAAATTTGCAAAGTTGGTTTGGAAAGCTCATCTTACTTCATTTTAAAAAAAGTTATTTTTATATACAATTACCTAGGAAGCAGCTTGACACAAATCATCTTTTTTTTTTTATTCATATAGAGCCTTGGCTTATAAAAAAGGTCATAAAGCAGACAATGAACAAGAAAGCAGAAGAAAATTTAAATGCTTTTCTTCCCAGCATACGATCAGACGATCCCTGATATTCATGGGATCATCCACTGATTCGGTAAGACAAACCTTGTACAAAGCGGTAGCGGGGAATATTTGTTTCCAATCATTTTAAAAGATTTCTTTAGCATGCAATAAAAAGCTGTGTCAATGGTTGCATGAGATATTTATTGGTTATACCAGCTTCTTAAACACAGACTGACGCCTAGTAGAAAATAGACAAGATATGAAATGCCTTTCGCACAGAAACAGTCCTTCCTATTCTGACATTAAGAAAAATAATTCCTGCTGTGAATCAGACAATGGACTATTGCTGTTCAAGACTACTGGCTTTTACATTTTTAGTAAAAGAAACTTTATTTTTTTAAAAATCAGGAACCACTGAAATACACTTGAATTTTTCTTACATATCTAATAAAACACATGCACAATTCTTGCTACGAGTGTGATTAGGTTCTCACTTCCTGTCTAGATGGGAAACATTTGAGCAAAAAAGAGTAATTATCACCTTTCAAGAGATTCCCATGTTACCTACTCAACCTCTGCTTGAACTCCAAAGCTCGGCCGTCAATGATTTACAAATGCCAAGACTGTAAAAAGAACAGTTCCAGTACAAAGTTGTAAAATCAACACCTTTTATTAAATAACCCATAAAAATACCAACCTAATAACCCATATGTAAAGAATGAGCCTCATTACAGAAGCAGGGAGAAAGGCGTCACTATACGGAGGGAGGAAGAGAGTGTAATGTGGAAAGCCCCGTGAAGGTTTCTGGAGGGGGGGGGATCGGAAAACTCACGGTGCATCAAAATCTCTGCAGATCCCCTTTTCAAAGCCATTTCAAGACAGCAGGAGCAGCTTTGTTCCTCTGCCACCTAGCTTCACTTTCTGCCCACTTTCAGCCCAAATTCATTATTTTAGGCACGGCTCCCTATCTCCGCTAAGTCTCAGCTGTCTGCTCTTCACATTCCTCAGCCATAAGTCGCAGTTTTCTTCCCTCACATGCTGGAAAACAGGAACACGGGCTGGCAGAGAGTCACTGTATCAAATTCGTTTGTTGGTTAAACCTTTTCAAAAGTGGAGCTTGGATTAGACATGTTTTAACTGCAGCTGGTGTTCACAAAATCCAGACCAACTCTTGCTTGCGTTGGCATTCAGTATTAATCGACAAGCCAAAGAATATTTTGAAGTTCACCCAAGGGACACATAAGTTTTAAATTTCAGAGTACGTTTACAACCACTAAACCGTCTTCTTACAAAAGATGACAGAATAATACAAGCTTTCAAAAAATTTAGAAGGTGTAAACTTGTGATAACGTCAAATATTTAAACGACATGGAAAAGACGACAAATATTAATAAAAACAAATGTGTGTGTGTGTGTGTGTGTGTGTTCCAGAGAAGCCTGGGAATCATCTGCACAGAGGAGAATTGAGAAAATGTGGCATGTAGGAAAAGCATGCAAGTAGCAGATCATCTGCTATGACTGTAAATCACACTAGTGCTGAAATCTACAAGCAGGGCAGAGAGAGAGAAGAATGAGAAACAGAAAGGAGGAACCAATGTGTTTTAGACTGTAGCAGCATTCAAAGGCTATTGTTAACGTTGATAATATTGGCATCTCACCTCGGTGTCTTATAACTGTGGCCTAAACCAATGGGAAATTAAATGAAAAACATTTGACTGTCAGTGTGGCTCTCTCAATAATTCAAGTCATATAGAAATAGCTGTACAGCTTTGGGCTTCAAAAATCCTACATCCTGATTCTGTTTACGTGCAAATTTGCTTTGCTAAATGCAAGGCTAAAACTAGACTGACAAATTATTAATCCATCTTGTAAAATATTTCTGTGCTGATTCTACGTGGACAACAACACAGAGTTGTCCTACTTCAAAAAAAAAAAAAGAAAAGAAAAAAAAAATCAAAAAAACGTAATCAATCTTTAAATTGGACTGCGCAGTTCCCCAGCACATCAGCAGCTGTCTAGACAGAGAATGTAGTGCAGGTCATGTAAGACACAGAGGAAGTGAAAACCAAGTAAATGTGGAAAATGCAGTTTCACAGCCTGTAAAGAAGGTTTCCAAACCGTGCACATGAAATATTCTGTGGCTTTTGATAAATTAGCCTAGCAAAGGAGTTTAGCTTAGTCAGGAACTTCAAAAGGATTCATTTAAAAATGTCTATCAAATCCGAAAGAGACTTTATCAGCAGCATCAACACCAGATTTAGTTCAATTAAGATGATTTGTGGCTAAGTAAGAGGATAAAAAATATATATGTAGGATAAACACTTACACAAAATATTTCATCAAAGAAACTGCTACAGATAGACACCAAGACAGATGGTGGAAAAAGTAAATGCTAAAGATATAAATAAGTCCAAATCTGAGTTCACAAGTTCATCTGGAAACTCTTTTCTCTTCTCTTTACTTCCCCCATCTCAACTCTAAGATGTACAGTATGTTCAGCTTCCACCGAAGAGGCAAACGGCACAAATATCAAAGATTACAGCTTTCTGTGAAGTGTGTGTCCGCTTCCGTGTGCCAAGTGCCCATCCATGAAGGCTGATTTCCATAAGCTACCTGCACCTGATGTAGACATTTCAAAGCATTACCATTTAGTCTCTGTGATCAAAGCTTCACCACAGAAGAGTCTCTGCTTTTCAGCACCTCTGTCTAACCACAGTTTGTTAAAGTGAAAACCTCAACTGCTATTTTGAGAGTCAGCTGGTCTGTGGGGACCCTGTTGGGATCCAACCGTGTGGTAAAAACTTGATAATGAAAGCTATAAATCACAGTTCCCACATATCAAGCCTCAGACCTAATAAAACTGGAGTCCACAAGAGCCTTATACCAAAATAAAAACAAGAAGAAAAAAAACCAAAAGAAACTGCAGCTTTCCATTTTATTTTCTTTACAACAGTTCACACCATAAACCACAGCAGTAACAGACGTAGCAGTGCCAGGTTGCAATAAGGGCTCTTTGGCTCTTGTCTAGCCTGGGACAAGATCTCCAAGGTGACATGGAGTAGAACAGCAACCTAATAAAAAGATGGGGGTTTTCTCTTCTAAAAACACCTTGCCAGTTTCAAGTATGATCTAGTCTACCTATACATTGGGACGGAGATTGTAATTTAATTCTGTGTAATTACATAGACATAGATTTTAACAAGCAAATGTATTGCTTTTTTTGGGAGGGGGAGGGTGGGTTAAACATGCTAGAGTCCCGAGCCGGAACATTAATATTGTGTTTCCAGTACACCTGTAAATCTGATGCACAAGCAACAGGAATGGACTACGAAGCTGCTTTTCTTGGTTCATGGGGGGTTGAATTGAAAATGTTGGTTATTTTGTTTATATACGATTCATTACAGAACCTTCAATTAACTCATTAAAACATTTTAATTGAGTTTCACCACTAATATACATAAACTATGCCAAACTATGCCCACAATACATATTTTGCACGACTACCAGTCACCCTGCAAACTTTGCTAGCTGTACAATGAGAAACTTGATTAACTATATCATAAAACTTATCTTTTCTTTCTCACAAAGTCATTAACACCACACTAAGAGTTTTAGCATCTCATTCACTTATAATATACATTAAGTATGAGCACAGGGCAAGGAAAGTTTATCTAACAGACCAAATATGTAATCAGCATGCAAAACTGATTTGTATGGTGATTTGATAAAATTTTACAGCTCTTAATTAATCCAAAATATGCTCTTTTAGAAGCAATCAAAAATGCCACTTTCTAAACCAGAGCACATTTCTGCACGTGTAATGTAATCTCTCCAGTTACCCAATTTCTAGCTGCACCACAAGTATAGGATCATGCATACAACTGGTATTTCTGGAGTATAGTGTTAGCTAGAAATATACCACTTTACAATCCAACAACAACAGTTCTCAAACAAATGCTTTCAGCTCAAGGTAAATAAGAGAGGGACGTGTGAGGAATGTGTGCACAAGCGCTTTTAAACCCGACATCTGAAAACACAATCCCTATACTTATAGCAATTAGCCCAGTGTCTTGTTCTCGCTCTCTCTTCTCTTTGTCTGGTGCTTTCAAACCGTTTGGCGTGTCAGCACAACAAACTACCCAGTAGTATTATTACAGGCTGAGGCAAAAACAAAACTGGACAAGTTTTGCACGAGGACAGTTTGAGTTAACTGAACAATCTAAAAGAAGGTGAGGCTACAACTGTATACAAAAGGAAGCACAAGTTTTCAAGGTCTAGCCAAAAGGAAATTACTGTTATAGGCTAATGTTTCCTGCAATAATAAAACCCTATTTGGTTGATCTTCATTCATTCGTTATATTTGAAACTGAAAATTTTCAACTCCACTGTCGAAGAAGTGAGTGGTTCATTCAGGCTGCAGGAGAGAGAAAACACCAGAGTTTCCGCAGATAACAGGAAGGCTAAACAGAAGGCATCGATGTTCTCTTTTGAGCTTTCAAAGGAAAGTTATGAATTTGGAATGGCGATATTTTGGAAATTTCAGAGTTAAGGTGAAGACAAAGAAAAATTTCTGTTTTCATCAAACTAGCCACGCTAAACGTGTAAATGGCTAAAGTAAAATTTTAAGGCTGCATTAATCCTCCATTTTCTCATTTTATTTTTGAGAAAATGGTACGAAAAAAAAACATTGTCATTATTAATCACCGGCTAGAATAAAGATTAAATGCTGATTTTAAATCTTAAAGAGAAATCAGTATTGGATAAAATCACAAGAGGCAGGTAAAAAAATAAAAATTAAAAAAAAGCAAACAATTGGTCACTAAATTCAAATGGAAGCGTTGCTCGTTTCTGTTATTTCAAATGTCAAATTTGATGCCGAGCTAATAAAAATATTATTGCCGTCTATGTTTTGACAAGCAGCAGGAAAGTGGGGTTAAAAAGAATCACTATTTTTAGAAATTTGTAAATCATGTGTGCTTGTGTGAAAAGAACATTTTATATAAATAGTAGCTCTACAACTAAATATAAAGTGCATACTTGAATTATTTAGGCCTTGCCAGTCAAGTGGCAAAATGCTATATAAACCATCTGAGCAAAAGATGCTGAGGAAGATTGACATGTGCATGCTTAATGGTCGTGAGAAAAGAGTATGGAGGGGTTCCTCGATAAACGCTGCTTTTAAAAAGATGAGAGGGCAGTAGGATTAATGCTGCAGACAGCAAGCTCCATGACACTTTGACAGATTTGATGGTGTGCACCTCCCAAAGTGAAAGCCTCTTTGAATAAAAGGGTTACTGCTATGGTTTCTGAGCAGTGCCCTCAGCCCCAGAGCTCAAACCCAAAGAAAGGGTCAGGCTGTTGCCTGACTACCGGCATTTGGGGCTTTTCTTGGCAAAATAAAACAATTAAGTGCGAGGGCTGAATATTCCTGGGCTTCACCTTTCCCACCCTCCCACACAGTCACCACTCTTTCAGTATTAAAACTGACTCTTTTATTGTCACGTATTTTACTATTTTCAAAGTTAAAAGTGTTTGAAGTTAGTAGCAGGTGAAAATAGTACATATTTTGAAAAGAAAAGTGGGAAAGCACCTGCTGCTGTCTACCAAATTCCAGCTGACCTTTTTTTTTTTTTTTTTAGTTGAACCAAAGATGATTAAAGCTGGAATAATGTAAATGAAAGCAAAACAAAGGAAAGGAGTTCCTGTTGGGACTTTAACAGCAGTGCCAGAGGCTTCTCTAATAGGTCCTCTGTCTTCCCTTTA
Organism: Xiphophorus couchianus; assembly: GCF_001444195.1. Lineage (NCBI taxonomy): Eukaryota > Metazoa > Chordata > Actinopteri > Cyprinodontiformes > Poeciliidae > Xiphophorus > Xiphophorus couchianus. Next base: position 5,990,039 of record NC_040242.1, on the reverse strand, counting down.
GATTTTATTGTGGGGACAGCCAAACCAGAGATAATCCAGTCAAAGTTTTTTGCACAGAAACAGGTCTACCGGCCATGAAGTCATTTACTGACCATTTTTGGAAACTGAAGGCACTGAATTTACCACACTAAATCAGAAAAATTTATCTAAAATTTTAGAGAATTTTAGATAATTCTCTAAAATCATAAACCCAGAGTCTTGTGTCCAGCATTATTAAATCAGGGTTTCCCCCAGTGTATTATAAGCCTGGCAGGCCACCAGGCTTTACTTGTGCCCTCACCAGGCTAAGCATTACTTATTTATTTAAGTCTTTTTAAAATGTTTGCATTTTTTAAGACTTTATAGTTGGTGTTCAGGTATTAATCTTGCAATCAGTCAATAACACATAATTATCAAGTCATATTTAAAAATTTCCTGTCAACAAAAACTAAAACATTTTCACTCAAAAACTTGAGAAGTCGCTGGATGAATGACTGCCCTAGCATCCAACCACCGGGCTTAGCAAGTTTTCTGGGAGAAACCTTGTGAATGATGCTAATTTAAATTGTTTGTAATGGCAGCCACATCTACAAACAATTGTTTTCTATAGAACAGTCTGAAAAAGGCGTTTCTTGTTGGCTCATTGCGCCACTTTTGATGAAGCTGCGTGCACAAGAATGTGCTAACATGAGAAATCTCCATTTATTATGTTAAAAAGAAAGAAGGAAAGGAAAAACAGCTTCTAATTACTGTTGTTAGAATCCTGCATCATCATTAAACCCCAAGGTTTCTGACAACACAACAACTGTGCCGCCATAGCAACAGAGTGCTGGAGGAGCAAAGTCGGCACTGTGGTTTCAAGCTCTGCTCGTTTGGCTGACTACACGTGATCGTTGCGGTCCATGTAAATCCGTTCATTGACCTATAATCTAATCCAGATCATATTCTGACGAGCACAGGTGGACACATCAGTCGGCTTGGCTGGCACTCCTTCACCCATGGGCTAAACAACAGAACGCAGCTGGGTTCATCTGATATTATGTAACAAAGCACCACCCCCGCAGGCCTTGTTCACACCATCTCTCTCTCCTCCTACTCCACCTCCCTCTTGTGCACCATTGGCTATTTGAAAGGATAGGTGCATTGAGAGACAAGTGTGCTCAAATAGCTAAAACTTGTGGGGATGTGCAGAGAATAATTGAAAAAGAAAACTTCAAAATGATGCTTGAGCACAAAGGGAGTGCTTATTAAAAATCATGTTATACAAGAACAGGAAAGTGGCTTCTTATTTCTGCATTTACACATTGTTAGGTTCTCATTACATGGCACTACATATCCAGATATAAACTCTGTACACTACTGATAAGTACACTAAACCATTATCATTTCTAATACTGATTCTGCCATTATTCTAAAAATTTATTTTGTTACCAAGCAATAGTACCCAAAAGTGGAATAGCACCAGTTGCCTGGCAACATTTCCTTATTGAATCCCATGTCAGGAAGCAATGGCGCTTTGAGCAACTACCCTCTAGATACTTTTCTCATCTCTGGTACAGACTGTGATGTTCAACTATAATCATCCTATTCAAGTCGTCTTAGAACCTATTATAGCTTTAGTGACTGTATGATCTCTAACACAGGCACACACTTCATTTGCAAAGCTATGCAATATTCAATGCATTTCTTTATGGAAGGAATGCAATTATTCTTTGCACCCTGCATGTCAGTGGTAAGACTACAAAACACAGATGTTATGAAATGTAAGTTGAAGTGAGTACGTTCATTGTTACATTGCTTCAAAAGCAGCTTTTTATGATCAAGTGCATGCAGAAATGTTAAAGGGCTCCCGACAGTCGTTTTATTAAAAACCACCCAGTGGGGCCTCAATCAATAAGCTTTCCCTTCCACAAAAGTCTGCCGTCATTAGAAAATACCATCAGAGCAAAAAAACTCTCCTCTGACGAGGAAGTTAATGAAAAACATCAACATCCACAAACCACACATCAAGCCTTTCTCTCATCCATGGACGAGACCCGATGGAGGCATTAAAGGCTACTAAAATGGATCAAAGCGCTACGAGGTAAATCTGCTCCAATGACCATTTGCGGCATGAACGGCACAAAGCGGCCCACTCGGTCTGGGTGATTAAGCAGCATACCAAGATCAGCTCATGATGACAGGGTGAGATCTATAGGAGGCAGATGCAACACGGAGGAAAGATTTTTGGAATGCAATATTAACTAAGAAAATGACCGTTTTGACAAAGAGCTGTGTCAAAAACTCAAATTTCTTAATGTTCAAAGTCATACACTGTTATATCAGTTCAACATCATGGAAACAAACACAACTTTGTTTTCTTTCTACAACCTTGACTAATACAGGAACACAAAATGGCAACAAATCAGACCACGTGGGAGACCAACTCAAAATATGAAATTTTGTTGAGAGGATTATCATTTTAAAAGGTGCTATTAACTGTAACAATGGGTCCCTAATCAGAATATGTACACCTTATTATCCTACAGTAGCAAAAAGTGGAAAAGTTAATTGTGTTCTGAATATTTTCTGGTTATTTTTCAGGCAGTAAAACATTTTCCTTGTCTTAAATGTAAGCGAATGTTTCCAGTGGATAGATTAGTCACATCTAATGTAAAGGCTGGAATATATCACAAATATGTGTTTAATAAGAATATTGTAAAAGACTGTTTATAATGTAGTTCGAGTGTCAGAAATTCACATTTTGCATGCCAATAAGATATTCAACCTATTTGTTAGACTAAATATACTACAGTGGTATTTACAGGAGTGAGCGACCATAACCGCTTGCTAAGGGCTGAAATCTACATGAGATTCCTTCTAAAAACATTCTTCCATTTAACAGTACAAACACAAAATATACCTGAATATACATTAAAATGCACAGTGGAAACCATCGTAGTACTACCACAGAAGCTAACATCTTTGGTCTTCCTCATTGCCACTCTTAGAAGTGGGGATCCACTGAATTTCCCAAAGTATTAAAAAGGTCACAAAAAAATCTTTAGAATTGCAATGATAGATGAGAGGAGAGAGTAAAATGTTTATTTGTTGCCACTGATATCAAATTCTAGCATGCACTTCTAGTTTATATTATGCAAAGGGAATTGCTATGAAAATGTGTCATCTTAAAAACGAATATTCCTGCCAATCAACAATTAGCAAAACAATTTGATTTGATATAACCACAAGAAAATACTAATATCGGTTAATGTGAAATTTATTTTTTTTAAAAGAAACATAACTACATATTACTGTAGTATCTACAACTGGACATGAATTTTTGAGCATTAGTAGGTGGTGCATCTATAAATGAGTTGTTTTTTGTTTTTTCTGTGCCGAAAAACCAAGCAGAAGCAAAATGAGCCAAAAAAGGGTGGGGGGGAAGCTTAACGGAACTGAAATATAGACCTGGGGTTTCCAAAGTCCAGCAATCTAAAAGGGCTGTGTTAACATACATATTAAGGAACTAGATACTTTCAAGTTTTTACGATCAAAGCAAAAGTTCTTGTTCTCACCTACTCAAAGGTCACCACAGTTAGGACAGCAGGTGGAGGTTGTTTCTCTGCTGCGTCAGTCTTTGAAACAAAACACTCCAAATCGCACTTGTTCAAATAATCATTAACTAGTTCAGTAAACATTTTAAGAACCTTTCTAAACCAGGAAGTAAATGTACAACTCTGTGGTGAGGACAGGTACCCTTTAAGAAGGAGCGGGGTGGGAAGTGGGGCACACAGATTTCATTGTTTTACAGCATGCTGAGCTTCAACAAAGATGAAAACGGTGAGGTCATCCCCATTGTGTACACATAACACTATCACACATTCCTCTGTGTGTGAATTCAGACCTGAGGCTCAGCTGAAAACGAGATGAAATGAATCTAGTAAACGAATGATACCACATAACATTTGCACTTTAAAAAGCCCTGAAATATGAAACACAACAGTAGCAGCCAAGGACATTTCCCAAGAAGTCAAAATATTCTTTCTTGGAAAGATAGCTGAAAGGTTGCAACAAATCAGCGCGAAATGTTATTCAGTGACTGAGCATCTTTTTCCTGTTCCAGTTTCCGTTTCTCTCACCTGCAAGTCAGATATTGTAAACCAAATTTTATTTTACCCTGAGTTTGTCAACAGGTTAAACCTATCAAGTTTTATTATCTGTCCTAAAGTAGGCTTGTCTGTTTATGTTTAAAATGTATAATCAAAGGTGAAACAAAAACCCCAATCCTGTTGAAATGTATCTGCAATCAAGTGTAACATTACCATTTTCATCTTACTAAGCACAGTTATAGGGTAGATGATAGCTCAGATTTTTTTTTCTGCGTAGATAGTAGAACAAAAAATATTTTAAATATTTTCTTTTTTTGAAAATATTAAATATCTTTCAAAAGCACTCAGTGTTCTGCCAAACATTAACAGAGAGGTTTGTTTAATGCCAACCTCTTTGGCTATTAATATATTGAATTATTTTTCATTTACTACATAATTACACACATTTTAGGTTGATAAATATGGTTTAAGTGCGACAAAAATGCAATTCAGAAAAATAGAAAACGGAAAAAGTGGAAAACAAAATTTTAAAACAGGAAAATAAAAGCTAGAGCCCCATCATTAAAACTTAGTAAAATCACTTAAAATATGAAAAGGTTTCAGAAAATCTTTGACTGATCCACGATAAAGTTATGGTTTTAATTTTTGCTATAGAAAAAAAATCATCTTATCATTTGACATGAACTGTCATAAAAACCTTAACAAAATGAAAAAGAATCCTTGCTTCTTCTCACAGATATTACTCATGGACAAATTTTTGTTCAATTCAGCTTCAACATTTTCGTTTTTCACCTGATGGAGATTGAAATATCCTGACCAACAGAACAGTTCTGGCTTCCTGCAGCCTGGAATGTTAGTGCCATAAAAGTAGTGAAAGGTAGATTGACCGCTCTCAGCAGGATCCCTCAGTTTGCTCATGGATCTGCAAAGCAGGAAGACTGGTGAAGGTTCTGCCAAAAGCTGTTGCAGCTCTCAATAAATAAAATGAGATTTATGCGTTTTATGAACCATGGCACACAGCAGGACCTCCTTGGAACTGACAAATCCAAGCAAGATGTCTTCAATTATTAGGCTCTCTCGTCCTTGAATGATGTTCTGTTCACAAAACGATCCCTTTGGTAGGCAACCAGCCTCATCTTTCAGCTGGCATTCTGAAAATAATACCTGTCACATGTAATTTGGTAAAGTGTAGACAGCCACTTTAAGTCCGCAGACGAAAAAGAGCAAAGTCTTTACCCAACATTCTTGGACAAATTAGTTTACATAGGGGCTCTTTTCTGAAAGTTAAAAAATCTGTAACTTCTTATCTATGCATAAACTAAATGTCACAAAAATAAGTTGGATTTGAAAGCATCTTTGCAAAGTAATCATATGTGTTTTATCAGAGGCCAACAAAAGTTTTCTGTTTCTTTCAAAAGACGAGAAACTAACAATAGTTGACGTTTCATCAAGTAAAAAGGACGTCTGGGACTCTAGAAGAACGTGTAGGTATTCAGGGATGTCGATAATTTCCTGTTGAGATTACAGGAAAAGATTAAGAACTCTATCCCAACTATAGTAATTAAATAAAGCTAGTCGACTGAAGCATGAAAGTAAAAGGTTTACTTCAAAGCTGTTCCTCGGATGGTGAGCGTTTGCCAGCAGCGGAGAGTTCTTGTTTTGACAGATGTATAAAGCAACAACCCACACGCCTGTGTAAAATCTTTGATCCAGTCTCCTAACCCTCCCCAAGCGACATCACCAGAAACCTCAACCAGCCACAAGATTATCCGTTTGGTTTGTTGAGTCTTAGTAAGGCGGGGAGAACAGCCCAGGGGGAGAACTCAAGAGTTACATTTGATGTCAATTACCAGATAAGTAACCAATCAGTTTCAAGGCTGGGATAAAGTTAAAACCTCCATGAGTCACCTCAGTATGCTGAGAACGTCCACACTGTGTGGCATGACGGAACAAGACAGGGTGTATTTTCTCCTGGTTTGTTTCAGTTGTCGTTTTTCCCACACAGATTTTGCAATATTTCTCACAAAGTCAGATAATACTTCATGGCAGCCCAGGGACATTTTAAGGGATGCTATTTCCCCTTTCAGTCACACTCATGTCCCTGTCAGCTGCCGTGCTGCTCTTTGTCCCCTCTGCCACTCAGTAGACAAACTGCTGAAGTCAGCTGCCACTTTTTCTTGGTGTAGCTCTCTGTGTTTTGATCTTGAAGCATGGGTGTGATGTCCTCCTTGGTTGCTTAGAGCGCCAGCCGGAGAAACTTTCACCCACAGACGGTATTTTAAAGTAAAAAAACAAAAGGCGTGAAAACATTTTCCAGAAAGTCTCTAGCTCCAGCAACAAAAGTGTTAGCAAACTGCAATATTTTCCAGAAATAGATGCACTTTAATTCAGCTTGTGTGCAGAGGATAGGCTAATTTTATCTCCACGTGTTAGAAAGAGAAAGGTGAAAGTGAATGTTTGTTTTAAAAATTAAACATCATACTATGAGACCTACCTACCACTACCCATCTTTCTCTCTTCCCTTAATCATCAATATATAAACTAGTACAGTGACCTGAGGACAAGCAGGGAATCAACCCAGCAGAGCAAAGAGTTGCCAGTCTTTTCAAAAGGAAGGTAGATTAAAAAAAAACAATAGCGGTCATTAGTTGGTAAATTCATTGCAGCAACCAAAGAAATGCATTCTTTGAGAAATACTTTAGATTGTTGTGTTCATATATTGTGCAATACAGATTAAATCACATAATAAGTCTGCTGTTATTCTGAAATGTTCAGTTTTGCCTGAAAAATTAAGTAAATCAAAGTCATCAGTGCATCAACTTTGTAAATATCCGCATGCATAAAAAGTACAGAACTGGTTTGCTTTATATCACCAGATTGTCAGTTACTTGATTCAGCTTTGACTAATGAAGGATGAATGTATTCTTTAGTCCTTAAACAGCAGCAAACATTTAGTAATAAACTGTTGAGTGCTAAATCTTGACTTTGAGGAGGTTAGGGATCAATTGGCTCAAAAATAGCTGAAATCTCTAATACTTGAGAACTCCCCTAAAAATGACTATAACCCTAATATACCTTATTATGTATTAATACACACACAGCAGAAACCATCTTAGGACTATCTCATAAGCTAACATCTACAGTGTTCCTTATTCTTACCTCTTGAGGATAAAACTGTAATATGTTATTTTTTGGAAAGAGATGTCTTGATCAAGGTTTCGCTGGGTGATACTGTTTTTAGTCGATTTCTGGTTTTTTTCCACAGAACGCAAAACTTAGTTTTTATCTAACAATCAAATGCAACACTGACCATATAAGACTGTTTAAAAATGTTAAAAATTGTATGTAGGTTCCTTGATGAAAATAATACTTTTGAATCTGATAAGACACTCAAAAGAAAGTGCATCAAAAGACATGTTTTCATTCTTAATGTTTTCCAATGCTGTAAAAATGTGTAGAATAAATGTTAACATGAGACAATAGCAATTAACAATCCCAAACGGGTGAGAACAGCACTTCTTTCACAAATACCATCACAGGCAGCCAACAGTAGCAACATCCTTTTAGTCATACACCACGACAGAAATTTGAAGCTCTCTGCTTGGAAACAGATGGCGAGACAGTTGGTAGGAATTTCAACAACATTACCTAGCTTGCTAGAAGTTAGCTTTACGGTTTTTGTTCTCAGTTGCGTTCTTCCTATGTCATAACCGAGGAGAGGAGCGGGGAAGCGCACCAAAACAATTGGTGTCACTAGGACTTTCAGCACATTGCAGATATTCAATATGAAGAGTTTTAATTCTGAGTAAAAATATCAAACCTCAGTAACCAAAACAAGCTCCTCAAACACCTGCTTTTTAAATCCAGCACTAATCCAATCAGTTCACTGTATAAACCATTATTAAGTTATTGCTCAGACTAAATTATACATTTTGTAAAAATAGAGGGAAACCTTGGCCACCAATTAATCTACATTTGACTTTTAAAAGCTTTTTGCAGTTTTTCTTGATATGTTCCATTAGATTTTGGTATGAAATACAAGGTTTCCCCAGAAAACTTGCTAAGCCCAGTGTTTGGATGCTAGGGCAGTCATTCATCTAGCAACCTGTCATCTTTCTGAGTTAAAAGTTGTTTAAAGTTGACAGAAAATGTTAAAATATCACTTGATAATCGTATGTTGGAAGATTAACACTTAAGCACCAACTATAAAATCTTAAAAACTGCAATCATTTTAAAAAGATTTAAATAAGTAAGCAATGCTTAGCCTGGTGGGGGCACAAGTAAAGCCTGGTGGCCTGCCAGACTTATAATACACTGGGGGAAACCCTGACATAGCTCATAGGCTTATTTGCAAAAACTAAACATTAAAGTGCTATTTTGCTGTAAATATAGGTTACTCTTGTTCTCTCAGGCCTCTCCATTTACACAATATGTTCCCTCTGTTTGCTTCTGAGGGAACAGAAGCAAGGCTACCCTGGATTAGCCTGCGCTTTCATTGTTTCATGATGTTCTTAAGAGTTTTTCCTCAACTATCACAACTGAAACTGGCAGTTGTTTTATAATCCATCACTTCTGTCCACTACAATCCACTTTCAATTGTAATTAAGGAGTTATTTAACTAAATGTACAAAAAATGGGAATGCAAAGAGGTCCAACATCAGATACATTTTGCTTTTATGGGTTCACTACTTACTTGAATTGGATTCAAGTAAGTGCTTACCCCTTGTGCCCAGTTTCTCTATTTCCAGCAGCAATGAAAGCCGTTGTCAAAGCCTCAACAGGGCTTTAGTGCCATTCTTTCCAAAACACTATGGATCAAAGAGATGTGCAATTTCACATATCAGAGAAAACACTGCAAGGGTTGTTTGGTGCGAGAAAACAAAAAGCAGGCTTCCACTTCAAAAGAACACGCAGATAAAGTAATCCGAGCAAAGCTACATCCATGTCTTTACATAAACTCCTTTTTTATAAAGAACTACAACATTTTGTTTTCTTCTTTTACGTGTATTTCTGTTTTGAAGAAAATTTATAACCAGCGGGTCAGAAAACAAAAAAAAAAAAGAAATTGGTACTAGCCAAGAAAACCCTGACCAGGCCATCACCAAACAAAACCTTTCCTTCTACTTTTTTTCCAAACTTCTGTGATGGATGTTGTTTGAGACATGTAAAAATTCGTCTACCATTTCCGATTATCAAAATTCAGAATAAAGAGAACAAGTGGGAAGTTCAAAGGTCTATAAACAATATATACCCAAAAGATGAGTGCAGTCCGCCCAAAAAGACTGATGAGAAAGTTAATGAAATGGAGAGAAAAAGGGGGTGAAATAGGGTGAAAGTTGTGGGTAGAAATGATGAGAATGTCAGAGTCCTGGCATCCCTTCCCTAAGAGGAAGAAAGCGAGACTTGAGAAAAAGACACTGGCAGAGATAGAAAAAGGGAGGGAGGGATCGTAGGTGGTAGAGATGGAGGAAAGAGCAACAGAACTAAAACAGTAACCGCGTGGGAGGTCATAAACAGGTGAAACCCCATTACCAACCACTGTTAGTGATGCATTGCATGTGTGTAATAAAAGCTTCAGCTGCAGAGTTGGCTTACTGAAAGGTCCTCTTTTTCTTTTTTTATTTCCCTGAAGAAACATTTGTAAGATTCTCCACATGCACAGCCAAATACCTCGTCTTCTCCAGCACAAAATCAGAAGCATACGGCATCTGAAACTAAACTCAAAGATTTGGCTTTTGAGAAATAACCAAGGTCCTGAGAGATTAAAATGAGATCCTCTCCTGTGCTTAAAATAAAGAGCACTTCAACCCTTTTAGAGGAAGGTTTCAGCCATCTCCAGCAGCCTAATCAAGGAACATTAGCAGATAATTCAGATATTCTACATCACCAGGCCTTTAAATAATCTTTTAGCTGTCCATCAAAAGCCCTGATACTTTTCTCTTTTCTGTTTTCCCACCTCCTCCTTTATTCGCCAGCTCCATGTGTGACAGAACATGCGCGCCTCCACCTACACAAGCAATTTCAGCAGCCTACTTAGTATTGTAAATGCGACACAGCCCGCAGATCGCCTCAGCCTTGGTATTCACCGGCTCTCGCCAGGCAGAGCTGATGGCATCAAATCTTTAACAGCTAATGTGTAAAAGTTTCTCGATTTCATGCAGAAAATTCTGCAATGCCACAAACCAAATGCATTCCAGCAGAGAAAAGAAAGAAAGAAAGCATTGGCAATACTGCAGCTGTTCTTTAAGTTGAAAATTATACCCTTTCCAGTTGCCCACAGAATAGAGATGTCATCTTTTTTGACATGCTCATTTAGGACTTGTCAAAAGAAGGAAGCAGAATGGCTCTGCTGTGCATGCTGGCCCCCTGAAGGGCCGGAGCTGGTAGCCTGAGGGAAGACTCCACAGGTGGACAGAGCAATAATAACAAAAGAAAGAGCATCTGTGGGGGGTCCATTTACAATGAACGTTCCTGGCAGGATGCCATCAAAGCAGAGAAGAAGCAAACTTCTGCAAATCCAGAACGTTTGTAAATTACTGTTTGAAGAATACAGTTCATTTCTATCAAATAACTGCATCGTGAACGCTTCTACTCAACCCTCTATTGTGGCATTTACCACAGCACTTTTCCCATCTGTCTAAACAGACCGCCATTTTGATTAATGATATAGGTCTCGACAGTGACCAACACTGAAACAAGTTGCTGCAATTTCCATGCAAATTCGTCACAGATTAAGCACGACTAATTACACTTTCCAGGAATTTATCTTGCAAGAACTCACGTTTGCATCCCTATCAAAAGACTGCAACGCAGTTTGGCACCTTACAAGACTCTAGCAATTTCCCCTTACAATAACCTGAGAGGCTTGATGTTTACCTTTGCACAAGCACTGCTCAACGTCCCAAATGAAAGAGACAATCAGCGAGATGGAGACAGACAGGAGTTGCAGCGGTTGCGATTTGCCGTCGCAAATTGCGCTGCAGTCACGGAATTACTTAAACAAACAATTACCATTATCTTTATCCGTTTTGCACCATTTCCTGTCTGTTTAGGAGCAAGGACGAATCGTCTTCATTTTCAGAAGTGGTGTGCGTTAAGGGTGATGGACCTGGAAGGGAACCGAAAGCTTCTCACCCTATAAAGGGCGCAGTAAATCAGAAAAATTAAGCTAATTGATTTAGACCTTAGCTAACATGCACGACCACAGACACGCGGAGTTACCTGACCGCTAGCTCAACTTTTCTGTCTAGTTTTATCCTCCAATTGCCACCTTAAACTGGAGCATGAATCGGTTCTAAACACGCAGAAACGCTGACAACATAAGGCTTTCTGTGGCGTTTGTGTGTCAACGTGAAGACCCAACAGAGCCGTGAGCGTACACTTACCTTTATTCATTTCCACCTTGTCTGCCTCCCTGGGAAGAAGTGGGGAAAAACCCGCCGCTCTCGCTGGTCAGTAACGGGAATAAATAAACCGCGTCTGATATGTTTAACAGAAGAGCAGAAATTCTGCTCCTCTTCATCTACCGCTCCGTGCGCTTCCCCAACCGCCTCGGTTTGTTCAAATCAGAAGTTCATCCAAAGTTGCAGCGGTTCGCTCCGCCTCGCCACGACGATGAGGTCACTGCCTCTCCCCCCTGACGTAGTCTCGCGATACGCGTCAACGGCTGCGTGTTTCTCATTGAAGGCGCCGTGTGCTCTCGCGATATGGACGGTAAAGGACGAATGGGCAAACCGCTGGGTAAAAGATGGGATAGAGGGAGACCGTTGCTCTAGCAACAGATAAGGATGCAGCTCTCAGCGGTTTCTGTGGTTGGTTTGAGGGTTGATCAGCAACGCCCTGCGTACAGAGAGAGAGAGGGACAAAACTTGTTAAATACAGAAAAAAAAACATATTTTTAGTATTTTTTTTTTTTTACTTAAATGGCAAATACAATAGTAAATGCAAATGAACACAATGTTTTAAGACAGGGGTCTCAAACTCCAGTCCTCGAGGGCCGCACTCCTGCAACTTTTAGATGTGCCTCTGCTGCACCACAACTGGACAGAATAATTAGGTCATTAAGGCTCTGGAGAACTGAACTACACAAGGAGGAGGTCATTAAGTCATTTCATTCCAGTGTTTTGTACCTGTGGCACATCTAAAAACTGCAGGACTGCGGCCCTCGAGGCCTGGAGTTGGAGACCCCTGTTTTAAGACATTGTTTTTTTGTGGAATTGGACTGATGTTACACAAAATGTTGCAAAACCTTCATAGACAGAAGGTTTTGGTCTTAAACATAAAAATTTCTGCATAATTTTTTTATGTTCTCCATTTTCATGCATTGGTTCTCTCCAGGCTTCCTTCCACAATCCTAAAATATGACTTACAAATTAATTACTATCTCTGAATGGATGGAAGTTGTTGTTTGTTTGTTTGTTTGTTTGTTTTCTCTGTTGTGGACCTGTGCTGAATAGTAATTCATTGTGAATTGTGAATCTTATCCATAGCTTACCCAATATGGTTAATATTTTCAGGTCTTCTAGGTCTTCTAGTAATTATCTTGTATCACTTAATTTACTCAGGAATTAAAGTCAAACTTATTTAAAACTTTAGCAAAATAAAGTTAAATAAATGATATAATCTCTAAAGTGTATTTCTCAATATTTTCTTCTTTAAATGCAGATGTTGGATAAAACATGATGAGACATCTATTAAGATTTTAAAGGTGTTGTTTTTTTTTACATTGTGCAAGCCATGTTCCACCTCCTCACCAACAAAAAAAGTCATATAAACTGTATGTTAGTCATCATAAACCCCTACAATTGCCCACTGTTCAATATCTAGGTCATGCATATATTGTGTGGCTACAATGATGCTATTTTTACTCACAAAATTACCAAAACAAAAGAATGGACCTGATCATTACATTTATATATGGCTTATTGTCCTACAAATAAGTTTGGCCTAGAAAAAAATACATCTAGTTTTCTATTTAGTGACAACCTGAATCATATGTATTTGATTTTTCTTCTGAAATCAGCTACTTAGTGATTGGATATGACATTAAGAGTTGATCTGAGAACCATAAAAAAACTTCAACACATTCATCCTCCAGAAACCCTGCAAACATATATACGTTTTTCTCTGCATGATATGTTGACAGTGAAAGGAAAAAGCTGTCCTTTTTTTTTTTTAGCATTGAGATCCCTATTGTTTAACAATGCAGTTGAATCACTTTTCAATGCCATTCTTAACAAAATTATTTGTTTCTCAACTAGAATATTCTGAACGAGGAAAAATTAAGTCCTTTGTTATGAACAATAGAGTGAATGCAGAGTAAAATATGAGCATGCTCTCACACATATCATCTCATGGACAAAACATGGCAAGAAAAAAGGCACTCAAGGTTTTTTTTTTAATTTGGGATTTAAAGAGAAAGTAAAATTAATCTACACAGTGGTGCTAATTGAAATAAGAAGTTATCTGTTTCCACTAAATGTTTCTTGCACATGAAAATACAATTAATATCAGATGCTTTCATGCACTCTGTACAGTTTCTCACTGTCCAATATTAAATCAGAGTAAACACTTACTGTTTACAGTCAGCTAGGATTATTCAGATTTATTCAGTCCTGTCAGTCAATATTACATATTATGTAGAACTTCCTTTTGGTGCAGTTTCATATGGAAGGGCTTGTGGCTTTTTGGGTATGACTCCATCAGCAATGCACATCCAGAGACTGATGTGTTTTTTAACCTTTCTCAGTTTGCAAAATAGCTCAAGCTTAGTCAGGTTAGATTATGCGTATTTATAAATAGCTATTTTCAAGTCTCTCAAAGATTTGATCTGAATTTTTGTCAAAATCCTTTAAGATCTCTTCTAAAGAAAACCATCCCCATAGTAAAATGCTGCCTCTACCATGTTTTGCCATAGAAATGTGCTTTAATTTGATCATAGTATCTTTGTCCATATGTTTGCAGTATCCCCTTACATCATGTATGGCAACATTTAAGCTGAACTTCTTATGGCTTTCTTTCAGCAATGGCTTTGTTCATGCCATGATCAGTAATGGTCAGTTTGTACAAAATGAATAGCAAAATCAATAAGGTGTTTTGATGTCTTCACAAAACAGCTATGTTTTTTCTGAGACTAAATTTTGCATAGGTGCACATTATTTACTAAACCGATGACTTCTAAAATAATTTAGACTCACTGGACGTTATTTGGGGGTGTTAGAGTAAAAGGGGTGTAACATTCAAATGCATCCAGACTTTTCTGACTTTTATTTGCTGAATAGTTTGGAAATCCTGCGCCTTTTTCTGGCCTACTTTGTGTTATGCAGTGTCTGTCTTGTAAAATCTCAGCTACTTATATTAAATTCTCTGGTTATTTTAAAACGTTCAAGGTTTATGAATACGTTTGCAAGACACTGCATGTTATTTTGTATCCTATCATTTTGCACTAAATAACAACACATTATAAATGCATGCAAAGGGGTTGACTAGGTCTTTAAACCACACATGCCCTTTACAAATCCTACCTGCTTGCTTTCCTCACATGCATTAATTATAGAATCATACATTTTTAATTAGATAAGAGAAAGAACATTGGGATAATTAAAGCTGCTCAGCAGGTACCCACGTGAAGAGTGGGCGAATATTATGAGACTCATAGGAATTCATCTCTCCTTCTCGCTCATACATTGCCACTGCTGAATAGTTCTGGATCATATGCATTCTTCGGATTCAGGCTGGTATATCTTTTCAGAGAATAATATTTTGCTTCCAGTGACAATACTTCATATTTTCTTCAATCATACCACCAATCCCTGATTTCCACTTGCCATCAAGCCATCCATTATTCTGAAATGTCATTCAGGATTGCATTACAATCTAATAAACAACCAAATAAAAAAAAAGAACAGATTATTGTCATTAAAACCAGTCCTGTAGCTATATGAGTCCTGACGCTACCCCAGTCTGTCATGTGGCAGATATTTGTGTAGGCGGTTTGTATTGTTCTCTGGAGATTCTCCCCACCCACTGAGGATTAGCTTTTGGAGTCTAATTGGGTTAGCCACATAATGTAATTCAGTTTAGATTAAAGAATTACCAGCAACTACTGAAAGAAACATTTAACTCTTCTTTATGCCAGTAAACTGGAAATATATTTGATATTTCAAAAGCATAAATGAAACTTTAGAAACTTTGTTTGGGAGGCATAAAATGAAATTTATGAGCTTCAACTCATTTCAAAGTGACTTTATAGAGCTGGAGACATTTCAAAACAGATCTCCATCTCTGTTTATTCTTTACTATTTATCCCAAAAGACCAATGTGTGTGTGACAGTACACTGTTGATATTTACAAAAACTCAACCATAATGAGGAAAAGTTTCATCACTTCATTTATGCAAAAATGTTATCTGTGGTTCTGCATAAACATAGAATGACTAGCATTTAGTTTGACAAGGAGAACTGGGGCGAAGTTCTTGCCAAAACTCTGGAATGTCCCAATTCTATGCTAATGCCATGTAACTCGTCTAACTAAATGTGCTTTCATTGGTATCATGCATTTGTCTTCAGCAGAAGGCATAGGGATTGTGATTTATTAGACTATAAAGAAAGGTTTTCATGCTTTTAAGTTAGTTTTAATTATGAAACCCATTATGTTTTCCAAAAACAATATGAACTGCAAAGCCAAAGCTTATCATACAGAATTTTCATCCTTCTTTGCAGTCTTATAATGAAGTTCTCTCACTTTGTTCAAAATGAAAATATTTTTATGTGGACAGACATGTATAAAAAAAATCAGGAGCACCATTTATAATGAACCGATACTACACAAACCTCAGTAACAACATTGATGCAGTAATCCTTTGCACTCATGGTTTTAATGAGTGAGTGCATGTAGAGAACATCTGACTAAAGGAAATCTGTTTTGCTTATTTGTCTGTTTTGTGAGAATGTGATTAAGAGACTTTAGGAGGTGCAAAATATTCCATTGTTTTAATAATTGGTGTGCATTATGAACAACATGCATGTACAATGATGTCTGGTATATTTCTATTTTGATGCCTGATTCTGTGTTTTCCTTTCGGATGTTGTATTTGAGTTTTTGTTTTCCTTTTTGCTGCTATGTTTTATTTCATTTTTTGTGCTTTGTTAACATAGGATCTTCTGAGGAACAGTGGTTAAGAATATATTCTTATATTTTGCAGCTTGTTTTTTTTTATGCTAAATTCTTCCAGCACAGGTTGTCCATATCTATTTGTGACAATATGCGGCAGCTTGACATTGCAATGTCATAGTTATAATAAGATGTCAACTGGTAAAGTTAGACACACCTACACATAGCTGTGGTAACCCAGAAAGGGAGAGGGGTGAAATTCCTGCTTCTGTTACCCCTGGAAGCAGATGACTGGAAAGAATGAGCCCTATTCACAAAGTTGCACTCAAACAGCGCTCCTGCACTAATGGAGATTGACACGACGAAAGGCGACAAGTTGTGAGCACACACACTGGTTCTTTTGTCCTCATTTCAAAGGGGCGTAATGCAGACAGTGTGCTCTGAAAATAGACAAAATTTGACGCGCTTGTTTTTCAAAAGTGGAGACTACTGCGCCTCGATTGGAGCGTGTGAGCAATTAGTGCTTTGTTGCAATTGTCATTGTGGGAGTAAACTAATGACATGTTGGATGAGTGAAGGTTGTTTCTTTACTTCATGTTGGATTGTCCAAAGGTACGTAAAATAAGAGAACAAACATTTATAGATGGTTTTACAACTCTTTACAACTTGACTAATTTTTCACACTTTGGGTTTCAATGTTCAGCCTAACGCTGAGAAGAGGCTGCAGAGGACTTTAAATGATTTGACTCTTCAGCTCCAGGCCAGCAGGGGGACCTAAACAGAAAAAGTTTAGGTCCCCCTGAACGTACAAAAAAGGAAACAACTTTGCTATTTAAAAATTAGATTAAGCTCTGCCCAACACAAATAATGATCCGACCAGAACACAGTGCGCTAAAAGATAAAACATAATTTTATGAAGCTTCAAGGCAGATTAATTTTTCTTGAGAAATTATAATAATCGAGGTAATCTCTACAGCCCTAGTCATAATTCAATGTTACTGATTTAAGAGGTTCTCTTGTTTGTGTGTTAGTTATATGGCAAGCTGTTTTAACATTAAATATATAGGGAGGCTCATTAAACCATATATTCAAAAATAAATCTTAAAGCAGAACATTTCAGATATTTTTCCTATGCACAGTAAACATTTCAGATGGTGCACACAGTAATCTTCTTGAACTAAAGTTGACCCATTTCTATTGGAACACATCAGGTCATCAACCTAGAGTAAAAGCTCTACCAGACAGTCAGCACATCATTTTTATACCAAGAACAGAGAATTATAAACACAGGAGAGACAATCTGGCTCCCTACCAGCTGCAGAAAACATCTCCGGCACAGGTTAGCTTAGACAGGATGATATGGTGAAAGTTCATCAGCATTAAATAAGAATACAGCATGACCATCCAATTTAAAAAATCATACAATATTACCCCGTAATAAAATTTTCCTAAAACTCATCTGGAGATCTGAAATGAAATTCTCAAAAGGTTTCATTTCAGATGTCTATAATTTGAATTATAGATGTCTATAATTCTATCCAACATAAACTATTATACAGTCACCATTTCTCTACATGTATCTTATTTTTAGTGTCGTAATAATAATGATGTAATATTTCATAGTTTTCATAATTTCATAAATGATTAGCTGAATGCATGTAATCTTTTGCTCTAATCTCCTTGGCTTTTCTCTAAAGTTTCATGTTAACTTGTTTTTGTGGCTACAGCAACCTTCAAAAGTCACTTCCTATGGTAATTTTTGTCATTTTTATGCATGTGACAGTACGTTTGTCACTCTGAAAAATGCGTTGCCTCTGAAGAAGACATTTTTATATCCATGTCTTGTTGTCTGCATGCTACAAAGAGACTGGGGATTACCGTCCAGGTTCTTTGTCAAACATCGTGCAGCACTGTGATCCTTGCAAGCCCACCTTTACTTTGTACAACGCACAAACTAGCAGAAATCTTTTTTAACATATGTTTGGAAAAGCAAAGGTATTGTCTGAAGTTCAAAATACCTCCTGGTTGGTGCTGTTTGCACATATACATTGGCTCACAAAGAGCGCTGTAGCAGGTTGACTCACGTTGGTGTGAAAACACAGAGCATAGGTGGGAGGATGACATCACAAAACCCTGCAGAAGAACAAGTGCCTTGGAGTTGGACCCTTTTCATGCACGCACATAAGGGGACTCACACACACACACACATACACACACACACAAACGCCTATACATGTATAAGTACACACAGTCCTCTTCTGGAGCCTCTCAATCACACTAGCCACCCCCGCTGTGTGTGCATGCACAGCACACACAAACAGAACATTTCCTCACCAGAAATAACACTGATTGTCCTGAGGAGACATTTTTGATTTCTAGCTTCACATGGGGGCAATGTGGGCAGAAGCAGGCTGGTGGTTGGCCAGGATATGGATGTGCTCTGATAGGATTTGGGGGTTGAGGTTGGAAAAAATAGATATTAACAAGGGAAAATGTACCATTCATCTCCAATTTTAATGGAGCACCACTAATGTGGTGTTCCTGCATCCACCTGTATTCAGTTTGCTCAGCTCCTGCTGTATGGGTCAGCTCCGGTGTTTATGATACAAGCACTTGGGATTGTTTGTGGGGAAAAAAGAAATGCCATCACATATTCAGAAGTAAAATGCGGGATCACTCCCTTTTGTCTGTGCTTCTAACAGGATTAAAGAGAAGAAATGAGGATTAAAGCTTGATCTGTGACAAGTTGCTGATGCGGCGCTTCATCTGTGCTTTTCATACAAGCTTTGTTTTTTCACTGACGCTGATTAAAAATAGTTATGCAGGCTGAAAAATGTACGTTTGAGTCATGCTGGTTGCTTTTCAGATCTTGTGGAGCTTATCTGATATGATCAGTTGATGTTCTTCAGTTGCATTTTGGTTCAGATTCCCAGTTTCTTTTTTTATGTATGTAAGTGTTTGTTTTACTGGATTCTTTTCTACTAATAATTACAGCAGATTGCTGTTTCCACAACACAAGTATTGTCTACTCTTTAACAGGTCCTGGATTAACACATCTCAACTAATTTATAATTTACTGTGCTTACATTGCTTTTGTTGCTTATAAAGTTAAAGTAAATGTTTATTTTAATCATATTTCAAAGAGAATATATAGCACCCTTCATCAAAACTGACAGAACAAAATATACAAAGACAGTTAAAGTAAGAAATTCAATATTTTTGAACTTCTGTACTTATTTCAGAGCCCTGCAGTAAAAAATTCAGAGAGTTTAAACCTAATGGGGTCAGTTTGGGTCTCACAAACCTGAGTTGCAGTTATGCTGAAAATCTATCCACACATGCAAAAAGTGCATATTTAATAATATAAACATAGCACTGATGTGGAGCAGCAAGTCTGATTTGTTCCTGCTTATCTTATGTGTTAAAATGCTTTGAATAATTCTAATGAGACATCTAATCTGAACTGAATTCCCATGTAGCCAAAAAAGGAAGCTCATTTCTTTAAAACAGATCCTATTAACTGTTAGAAATTGTAAAATAACATAAATCACAAACTGCCAAGCTGAATTCTACCGAGTTTGTACATTCAGACTCAGATTTATATCCATTAAACAGATCATTACATAACGTTATGGAGCCTGGGAAACAAAAGATAGACATTTGGAACACACCTACTTTCTGGTCTGAACTGTTTTTATCTTATTTTTAATGATTCATGCAAAAGGTTTTCCATTAAATTGCATTATGTCATTCCATTTTTTAATAAAATCTAATGAGGGATGGATGGACAGATTAGGTTCATACAGTTTAAATGCAGTGCTGCATTTGAAACAGTGCGATTCTTCGTCAGCTTCTCACTGTGTGTGGTTTTTGTTTATCTTCTGCCTTATGCTGCCATGACTATTTCAAGATTACTATCTCTGACATTTCCTCCGTCTCTGAGTCGTTTTGGATTTTGGTTCTGTAATAATTCTTCTCCTTTGCATTCATCGCTGTGTTGACCTCGTATCTGCGTTTGAGTCCTTTAACCTACTCACCAGTTGTGACTCTTGCTCAGCCTTTTTCATACTGTAAAGACGGCCAAATACAGTTGCTTTTCAACAACATGAGTCACTTTGAAAAGCACCAGGCAAGTACAGGTGGCATCAGAAAATGGAGGACAAATTGATTCAGTGTAAGATCTGGCTGCACAAAACAGCATCCGCCTACACCACTCCATCTGAATGTGTGATTTAGAGTCTATTTTCTCCTCACTGTGTCCATAAAGCTACAGCTCAGTTAGGAATGAAGAAATTGATGAGGATGGGGAAAGTTGAGTGTTTAGGAGGGGGGTCTTGTTCTGGTCTGGCATGATGCTCAGGAAGTTAATTAAAGCTGCTGAGCAGGTATTTCTGGATTAGGAGTGGGTGTGTTGAAAGGGTCTCTGTTGGCCTTTTTCATGAAGTCATCATCTCATGTGCAACACTGACTGCGAGCGTTAATGTGTCTCTAACTATGCTGGGAATTTGCCTGATGTGCTTCATGAGAGAGACGATATAGGCCACCTTCTGTCACATTTTAATCGGAGTTTGATGGATGAGTGATTGATGACTAATAGATTTTGATTTCTGGTCACAGGATGCCCCTCCCCCACCTTTCCCACCCATCCCCCACACAGATCCGTTATTCCCACGCCTTCTGACCTCTATGGATTTGAATCAGCCAATAGAAACAGACAAGGGGTTCGGCCTTTACTGTTTCTGCTATAAGTAATGTTGGAAAAATCAAGCACTCTACTTGTAAGAGTTGTTCAAGAACTTTACAATGAATGGAACTAAACGAGTTCATCCTGCTGCTGAGAAAAATGGACCTACCTCCTCTGCATCAATTGATACGGATTCGAAGTTACCTAGCCCTAAGACATTCGCTAAAATGATGAAGTCAACACCGTTAACAAACAAATACTTGCTTGCTGAACAAGAAGAAGAAGAACCTGATATTGTATATGAGATCCCGATAGCAGTGAAACCGGATATGTGTCCTGTGCTGGATAAACCTGCAAGCTCACCTTCATCGCCTGATGCATCTGCCTCAAACACTGCTGATAAAAGAGAAATACCGACAGGCGGAACATCTCTTCTACGCGAGACCCCAATATCCATCTATGACAACTCCAGGTTTGGAGCGGATGCCCCGAAGAAATCGACATTTTATCTGTGTCGTGTGCAGAGCCCGGTATTTGGATCTCTCAAGGCAGACTGGTCTTTAAAACCTCATGGTCTATGGGGGTCATGGGGTTATGTTTTCCGTTATGAGATCGGAGAGCTTTACCTGTACCAGCTGGACAAGGATGAGGAGCTTTCACCGATATCAAATACATGCAGCCTCACCTGTAACGACTGGGCAGTGCTAAGGCTCGCAATTCCTCGCGCCAATGAAGATATGGAATTGGCCTTAGAGCAAAATACAAGAGAAGATGAGGCTGACCCTCGATCTGCAAAGAAAACCAGAAGACAGTGTTTCCCGACCGATACTGAAATTGGAAAGTGCAGTGTGGAAAACGAAAACTACAGAATCAGGGCGCTGGTCCTTAAGGGCGAGCAGACGGAGGGGGCAATTTGCAGTGACCAACTGACCTGACCGACATGTTTTAGGAGATGTGGGGGGAACCGGAGCACCCGGAGAAAACCCACGCAAACACGGGGAGAACATGCAAACTCCACACAGATGGTGTCTGTGAAGACGCAGCGCTAACCGCTGCACCACCGTGCTGCCCACGTTTTTTCCAATTGGGTTGGGAAGGGATCTATTTTTTAGTTTGTCAATGGGGGGAAGAACTTTTTAAATTTGGTCTTGACGGAGCGTGGCATGGCGCCCCGTTCACAGAGGCTACAACCTCCATGCGTTTGATTCCAGTCCTCGGTTCGTCTCCTGCACGTCTTTCTCCTTCTCTAAATATCAAAATCAAGAACTTTAGACACGATCTTGATTGTCTTCACTTGTTTGTTTCTTTTTTGGCTTCTTCCATCTCAGAGTGTTTCGTACTTTCTTCCAAAATGAAATTTTAGACTTTTTCTTTTTACCATCTGGATTGTCCAAATCCTCCAGGATGGTTTCTCCAGTGACCTCGGTCTCTTCTGAGGATTCTGGATCCGTGGAAGAACCTGGTAAAGGTTCTCCTGAGCGTTCCTCCTCTGAAGAAACCTCTTGATTTAATACTCTAACTTGGTTCTGTGAGTTTTCTTCCTTCTCTTGGGAAACTGTGATGGGTTGTTGTTGGAAACCTTCTTCCTCGGCTCTCAGAGTTTCGGCCAGCAGTAGATCGTCTCTTGCTCTTTGTAAATCATTTTTCACACAAATGAGCTCCTCCTGGTGTTTTTCTGCTTGCTGTTTTAATGCAGTTACTTCGGTTTCAAACCGACTGTTTAGCTCCATGTACAAACGGTTAACATTCTCCAGCTCAGCCTTGGCACTTCTTTCCTTGTCTTGCAGGATTTTCTTCTCTGCTGTTGTGATTTCTTGGAGGATGGCATATTCAGCTCTCAGCTTCTCTAGAAGCTTCTTGTCCTCCTCTGTTTGCTCCAGGTGAGCTTTTCTCTCCTGCTCTACCTGATGCTGGTATGTCTCGATTTCTCCTGACATTTTGTGGAGGAGCTCCTCCTTCTCAGCTCTCATATGGTCTAGAAGCTTCTTGTCCTCCTCTGTTTGCTCCAGGTGAGCTTTTCTCTCCTGCTCTACCTGCTGCTGGTATGTCTCAACCTCCTGCTGTAAATCCATATTGTCTCTTTCAAACCTACGTTTTATCTCCTCGTGCGAAATGTGAACCTGATCCAGTTCGTTCAGCATCTGCTTCTCTCTCTTTCTCAGAATTATGATTTCTCTAGCCATTTTTCGAAAGAGCTCCTCCTTCTCAGCTCTCAGCTTGTTGACTAGCTTCAGACTCTCTTTCTCTCTTTCTATGTTTGAGTCTTTCTCACGTTTCACCTCCTGTCTTACCAGAGAAATATCTGCTTCATACTTACATCGCAGCTCCTTGTAGGAAGTATGGAGTTGGTCCAGTTCTTCTTGGACAGCCTCAGTTTTCTTTCTCTCAGCCTGTATTCCAGCTACAAATGCTTCCTGGCTGAGGAGGTGGGCCACCTTTAAATCCTCAAACTCCTGCTGCAAGGTCTTCTCCTTCATGTTTTTCACATCGTTGTGAACCTTGGAAGCAGTGACTTCAGCGTTAAGGTCTCCTGGATCACTGGACATCTCTTCCCTCTCTTCTCTTTCTAGTCTCTCAAGTTCTCTCTCTGCCTCTTTGACCTCATTAATAAATCTCTCTCTGAGGGCTTCCTGCTGTTTTAGCCGGAGTTCCATCTCTTCCAGCTCCGCCTCCAGGTCGGCCATGTTTTGATTGTCTTCTATCCTGGCGCTCTCCATTTCCAGACTGGAGTTCAGTCTGTGGGTTTCCTCATCTAAGATATCCAGATGTGCAGGAGCGAAGCTGCCTTGGGGGTTTTGCTGGACTCCCGTTCTCGCCTGGGGTCCCATCATTTTGTTGCAGTATTGCTGAAATAAGTGAAACATTTCTCCTCAATACAATCACTAAAGTTGTCGATTGGTAAACTACCTTAAAGAGCTTTGCGCACGTCTGAACTGGTCAGTGATATTGCAAGCAATGAAAAATATGCAGAATTGTGTTGCATACAATTCTGCAGTTGATGACATCACAGACTGCATCGCCAGTGACATCACAGAGTCTTCCTTTGCTGGCGGTGTGACATCATTCCACCACCAAATATCTCACTATTTATTCTTGTTTACATTCAAAATAGTCCATGATTCACTCGTTTTTATCCAAACTCATTTCCGTTTTGGGCCAGATCAAAAACCTGAATGTTCATAAAGGGCCTGTTGTGCCAGAACATATTGATAAAAACCAATTAAATTGTTAAAATATCAATAAATAGGTGTTTCAGCATCAATAAGTGTTTCTTAAAATAACATAATATTGAACATCTTTTCACACTAATCAGTTCATCCAGGATTGTTTTTGTGCTTTTCTGCAATCAACATCACAGATTTTGTGGCGCTAATTTAGAAATAACTGTAAGGAATTTTTTACAATATTTGCGCTAACATATGATGTTAAATGTGATCTTTTATTAATCGCTCTATCGGTCATGGACTATAACTTGACATCAGGTCAGGCTGAGACAGCAGGCACTTGATCCAAAGTGTTTATGGTCAATTTTGAGAAAAAAATGTTGATAAACTCAGAAAACATGTCGATAAACTCAGAAAACATGTCGATAAACTCAGAAAACATGTTGATAAACTCAGAAAGCATGTCGATAAACTCAGAAAACATGTCGATAAACTCAGAAAACATGTCGATAAACTCAGAAAACATGTTGATAAACTCAGAAAACATGTTGATAAACTCAGAAAACATGTCGATAAACTCAGAAAAAATGTCGATAAACTCAGAAAACATGTTGATAAACTCAGAAAACATGTTGATAAACTCAGAAAACATGTCGATAAACTCAGAAAACATGTCGATAAACTCAGAAAACATGTTGATAAACTCAGAAAGCATGTCGATAAACTCAGAAAACATGTCGATAAACTCAGAAAACATGTCGATAAACTCAGAAAACATGTTGATAAACTCAGAAAACATGTCGATAAACTCAGAAAACATGTCGATAAACTCAGAAAACATGTCGATAAACTCAGAAAAATGTTGATAAACTCAGAAAACATGTTGATAAACTCAGAAAAATGTCGATAAACTCAGAAAACATGTTGATAAACTCAGAAAACATGTTGATAAACTCAGAAAACATGTTGATAAACTCAGAAAAATGTCGATAAACTCAGAAAAATGTTGATAAACTCAGAAAACATGTCGATAAACTCAGAAAACATGTTGATCAACACAATTAATTGTGTAAATAATGTTTTTCTTTTAAATAAAGCTAAGTGGGTTTAAAATGACAGTTTAGAAATAAACTAACCAAATTAATTGTGTTGATCCACCTCAAAAAAATCATGCAAAAAGTGTAAGCAAAAGAAAAACATTACTAATTTCTTTTAGAAAAACCTTTGCATATTTCTTGAAACAGATTGTATGTTTTGCAAACTCTATGTACATTTGGCAAAATGACCTGGATAATGCAGCACAACATCATGGATCAGCTGCAAAAGGTCACATCTCTCCAAAAACACTTTGTGTATGCTTCAAAACTACACTGAAGAGCATTACCTACAGGAGAGTCTACTGTAGAGCTGCCTCCATCATAGATCGCACCCACCCCCAACATGGACTATTCACACTCCTACCTTCTGGCCTGACGGTCAACGGCCACATTTACAATTGAAGAAGGGATGTTAATTTGAGCCATCAGAGTCGTCAGTTTGGACTCATGGTCTTTTGACCCTCTTTCACTAAGTCAGGGGAGAGGTCGAAAACCCTGGTAATACCAACTTTCAACAAGATTTATAAATCAATAGTTTTAGTTTTTATCTTTTACTTTTTCATGTTGTTTACATCGATTTATTATAAATTTTCTTTCACTCTCTTTTTCCACAATACAAAAGAAAATAAATGTTTGACTAAACAAGCAAAATTAACTTCAAAATGTATAGATATTGAAAAAAGTTCTATAGATTATCATATGTGGCACGTGTGTCAAACTCAAGGCCCAAGGGCCAAATCTGGCCCGCCATAGCTTTTTATGTGGCCCTCTAGACTCCAAGTCATAGCAATGGGCCCCTCCAGTTTTTACAAATAACCGCAAAATTCACACAAAAATCAACAGATCCCCTCATGTTTTCTGAGTTTATCAACATGTTTTCTGAGTTTATCAACATGTTTTCTGAGTTTATCGACATTTTTTCTGAGTTTATCGACATGTTTTCTGAGTTTATCAACATGTTTTCTGAGTTTATCAACATGTTTTCTGAGTTTATCGACATGTTTTCTGAGTTTATCGACATGTTTTCTGAGTTTATCGACATGCTTTCTGAGTTTATCAACATGTTTTCTGAGTTTATCGACATGTTTTCTGAGTTTATCGACATGTTTTCTGAGTTTATCAACATTTTTTTCTCAAAATTGACCATAAACACTTTGGATCAAGTGCCTGCTGTCTCAGCCTGACCTGATGTCAAGTTATAGTCCATGACCGATAGAGCGATTAATAAAAGATCACATTTAACATCATATGTTAGCGCAAATATTGTAAAAAATTCCTTACAGTTATTTCTAAATTAGCGCCACAAAATCTGTGATGTTGATTGCAGAAAAGCACAAAAACAATCCTGGATGAACTGATTAGTGTGAAAAGATGTTCAATATTATGTTATTTTAAGAAACACTTATTGATGCTGAAACACCTATTTATTGATATTTTAACAATTTAATTGGTTTTTATCAATATGTTCTGGCACAACAGGCCCTTTATGAACATTCAGGTTTTTGATCTGGCCCAAAACGGAAATGAGTTTGGATAAAAACGAGTGAATCATGGACTATTTTGAATGTAAACAAGAATAAATAGTGAGATATTTGGTGGTGGAATGATGTCACACCGCCAGCAAAGGAAGACTCTGTGATGTCACTGGCGATGCAGTCTGTGATGTCATCAACTGCAGAATTGTATGCAACACAATTCTGCATATTTTTCATTGCTTGCAATATCACTGACCAGTTCAGACGTGCGCAAAGCTCTTTAAGGTAGTTTACCAATCGACAACTTTAGTGATTGTATTGAGGAGAAATGTTTCACTTATTTCAGCAATACTGCAACAAAATGATGGGACCCCAGGCGAGAACGGGAGTCCAGCAAAACCCCCAAGGCAGCTTCGCTCCTGCACATCTGGATATCTTAGATGAGGAAACCCACAGACTGAACTCCAGTCTGGAAATGGAGAGCGCCAGGATAGAAGACAATCAAAACATGGCCGACCTGGAGGCGGAGCTGGAAGAGATGGAACTCCGGCTAAAACAGCAGGAAGCCCTCAGAGAGAGATTTATTAATGAGGTCAAAGAGGCAGAGAGAGAACTTGAGAGACTAGAAAGAGAAGAGAGGGAAGAGATGTCCAGTGATCCAGGAGACCTTAACGCTGAAGTCACTGCTTCCAAGGTTCACAACGATGTGAAAAACATGAAGGAGAAGACCTTGCAGCAGGAGTTTGAGGATTTAAAGGTGGCCCACCTCCTCAGCCAGGAAGCATTTGTAGCTGGAATACAGGCTGAGAGAAAGAAAACTGAGGCTGTCCAAGAAGAACTGGACCAACTCCATACTTCCTACAAGGAGCTGCGATGTAAGTATGAAGCAGATATTTCTCTGGTAAGACAGGAGGTGAAACGTGAGAAAGACTCAAACATAGAAAGAGAGAAAGAGAGTCTGAAGCTAGTCAACAAGCTGAGAGCTGAGAAGGAGGAGCTCTTTCGAAAAATGGCTAGAGAAATCATAATTCTGAGAAAGAGAGAGAAGCAGATGCTGAACGAACTGGATCAGGTTCACATTTCGCACGAGGAGATAAAACGTAGGTTTGAAAGAGACAATATGGATTTACAGCAGGAGGTTGAGACATACCAGCAGCAGGTAGAGCAGGAGAGAAAAGCTCACCTGGAGCAAACAGAGGAGGACAAGAAGCTTCTAGACCATATGAGAGCTGAGAAGGAGGAGCTCCTCCACAAAATGTCAGGAGAAATCGAGACATACCAGCATCAGGTAGAGCAGGAGAGAAAAGCTCACCTGGAGCAAACAGAGGAGGACAAGAAGCTTCTAGAGAAGCTGAGAGCTGAATATGCCATCCTCCAAGAAATCACAACAGCAGAGAAGAAAATCCTGCAAGACAAGGAAAGAAGTGCCAAGGCTGAGCTGGAGAATGTTAACCGTTTGTACATGGAGCTAAACAGTCGGTTTGAAACCGAAGTAACTGCATTAAAACAGCAAGCAGAAAAACACCAGGAGGAGCTCATTTGTGTGAAAAATGATTTACAAAGAGCAAGAGACGATCTACTGCTGGCCGAAACTCTGAGAGCCGAGGAAGAAGGTTTCCAACAACAACCCATCACAGTTTCCCAAGAGAAGGAAGAAAACTCACAGAACCAAGTTAGAGTATTAAATCAAGAGGTTTCTTCAGAGGAGGAACGCTCAGGAGAACCTTTACCAGGTTCTTCCACGGATCCAGAATCCTCAGAAGAGACCGAGGTCACTGGAGAAACCATCCTGGAGGATTTGGACAATCCAGATGGTAAAAAGAAAAAGTCTAAAATTTCATTTTGGAAGAAAGTACGAAACACTCTGAGATGGAAGAAGCCAAAAAAGAAACAAACAAGTGAAGACAATCAAGATCGTGTCTAAAGTTCTTGATTTTGATATTTAGAGAAGGAGAAAGACGTGCAGGAGACGAACCGAGGACTGGAATCAAACGCATGGAGGTTGTAGCCTCTGTGAACGGGGCGCCATGCCACGCTCCGTCAAGACCAAATTTAAAAAGTTCTTCCCCCCATTGACAAACTAAAAAATAGATCCCTTCCCAACCCAATTGGAAAAAACGTGGGCAGCACGGTGGTGCAGCGGTTAGCGCTGCGTCTTCACAGACACCATCTGTGTGGAGTTTGCATGTTCTCCCCGTGTTTGCGTGGGTTTTCTCCGGGTGCTCCGGTTCCCCCCACATCTCCTAAAACATGTCGGTCAGGTCAGTTGGTCACTGCAAATTGCCCCCTCCGTCTGCTCGCCCTTAAGGACCAGCGCCCTGATTCTGTAGTTTTCGTTTTCCACACTGCACTTTCCAATTTCAGTATCGGTCGGGAAACACTGTCTTCTGGTTTTCTTTGCAGATCGAGGGTCAGCCTCATCTTCTCTTGTATTTTGCTCTAAGGCCAATTCCATATCTTCATTGGCGCGAGGAATTGCGAGCCTTAGCACTGCCCAGTCGTTACAGGTGAGGCTGCATGTATTTGATATCGGTGAAAGCTCCTCATCCTTGTCCAGCTGGTACAGGTAAAGCTCTCCGATCTCATAACGGAAAACATAACCCCATGACCCCCATAGACCATGAGGTTTTAAAGACCAGTCTGCCTTGAGAGATCCAAATACCGGGCTCTGCACACGACACAGATAAAATGTCGATTTCTTCGGGGCATCCGCTCCAAACCTGGAGTTGTCATAGATGGATATTGGGGTCTCGCGTAGAAGAGATGTTCCGCCTGTCGGTATTTCTCTTTTATCAGCAGTGTTTGAGGCAGATGCATCAGGCGATGAAGGTGAGCTTGCAGGTTTATCCAGCACAGGACACATATCCGGTTTCACTGCTATCGGGATCTCATATACAATATCAGGTTCTTCTTCTTCTTGTTCAGCAAGCAAGTATTTGTTTGTTAACGGTGTTGACTTCATCATTTTAGCGAATGTCTTAGGGCTAGGTAACTTCGAATCCGTATCAATTGATGCAGAGGAGGTAGGTCCATTTTTCTCAGCAGCAGGATGAACTCGTTTAGTTCCATTCATTGTAAAGTTCTTGAACAACTCTTACAAGTAGAGTGCTTGATTTTTCCAACATTACTTATAGCAGAAACAGTAAAGGCCGAACCCCTTGTCTGTTTCTATTGGCTGATTCAAATCCATAGAGGTCAGAAGGCGTGGGAATAACGGATCTGTGTGGGGGATGGGTGGGAAAGGTGGGGGAGGGGCATCCTGTGACCGGAAATCAAAATCTATTAGTCATCAATCACTCATCCATCAAACTCCGATTAAAATGTGACAGAAGGTGGCCTATATCGTCTCTCTTTCATGTCTTTGTTGTGACTGACACTTTATTGGACTAGTCATATTTACAAGAACAACATCTCATAAATATGCTGACATGAAGGGTGGTAAATAAAAACTTGTTATACTTTCTCAATAAAGTATAAAAGAATATTTCCTAATTTGTAGGAATGCACAGTAATGTTCGGTCCATCCATCCATCCATCCATCCATCCATCCATCCTCACTCATAAAGCAGAACCTAGTATAAATAGATGTTCATTTCATATATGATTTCTGATTATATATTTTAGCAAATGTTGGCTTAAGAATAGTTTTTCTTTGTTAAATAATGTTAAATCTTCTTTTGAAGAGTCAACTGTTTTTGGTCTTTTTAAGAGTATTGATGTTAACGGCCTTATATTTTTGCTTTTCTTATTTCCAGGTATATGTTCTCGGCTGTCGGTTATTATCGGTTAAAGTTATTGTGCATTTTAATGAGAAATAGGCGGGTGATATGTCACAATATTTAGTGGGACTATTGCGAAAACAATTAAAACTATTGTTTTGTTTTTAGATAACTGCATGACAGCATTCATAGAGTCATTTCTATTTGAAACGGGCTTCTTCGGGATGCCACATGCTTGAGGAAATGTGATTTATATCACTAAACTGCAAATAGAGACTCATTTAGTCATATTTTAAAATTTACCCATATTTATTGAAAAAAATAGGGGAGAAAATTGTAGAGTTAGCATTTTAATTAGGTGCTTTTTTAAATTAAGTGAAATTTATTGTGACAACGATAAATCAAAATGCACAATAAATGATAAACGGTATGATAAGAGACATTCAAATGATCTCAAATTGCAAAAGATATTCATCATTTTAGACCTACGACACATCAGGGATTACTCCATTAAAGAATCACGTAGCATACAGATCTTCAAGCAATGCTAAAATATCAACGCAATTCTTCCACTTCACCATCACTGTGAAAAACATCATGGAAATGTGGATATCTGTGGGAATATTTGGGAGTTTTTCTGTCTTTCATCCCACTCCTCCCCACACAGACTCAGTTATATCATCCTAAAACATTCTCCATTTCCTCTCTCACATATGCTCTCTCTATCTCTCTCTCTCTCACACGCACCCCTACACACGCACGCCCACACGCAGAGACACACCATATGGTTGAATGTCAGACAGCTGCACGACCTGAAGGAATGTGGTTGGGATGGTGTTGCAGAAAACGACGTGGCTGGTGATTATAATTGCTCGAAACGGCAACAATGAGCTCCCCGTCTGCACGCATGTGTGGGTAGAGCAGGATGTGTGCGCGTGGCTGCGACGTGTCAGCGCGTGCACGCCGACTTGTCATTTTGTACGTGTGTGTCTGTGTGTCACTTAGTGTTGTGAGAGATCCTCAGCTGTCGCATCTTTCCACCAGACAACATTCCCCTTTGAATATTCATCGTTGTGGTGAAATTATCCCGAAAAGCCTTAATGAGTTCACAACATTAACAGCTCAAACGAGGTGATGAACAAATGCATTGCAGCTTTTTTTCCTGTTCGCATACTTAAGAAAATCCTGCCACTACACAGTAAGAATTAATATTACATCATTTTATTTATGAAGAATATCCTCTGCGTGTTTTCTTGCATTTCACCAACAATTCTTTTGAGAACAATGTGATCATTTAATGACAGTAACATATAGACTAGCTAATTCTGCTGCATAAACTCTTAAAGGTCTGATAAAATTCAGGCTATGTCACGTTTTCAGTGCTTACACTGAAAACAGCCATTGACAAAGAAGAGAAAGAGGTAATGGGGCGAATCTGTCACCTAGTGGTTAAATTAAGGCATGACAGAAAAATCTGAAATAATTTATACTCTGACAGCATCCTTCTGAGTCCTTAAAATCCCGAATTCTTTGTAAAATGTTCGCTGTCAGTATGTCAAAGTGAGATGGATTGTGGAAACAGAGATACAATTCAGGGTAGTTAAACTTAAAATGAAAACAAGATGCAGTATGAGTAGGAGAAAAAACTGAAATCTCTTGAATTTTCTAAACATTTATTTTTTTTGACTAAATAATTGGTTAAGAAAAAACGCAAATAGCCTTGCTTTCAATAGAAAACACAAACAAATTTGGAGTAGGTGCAGAAAATAATCTGGAAGTTTTATACGTCAATCTTTACGTTGAAAAGATACCTTGTGATTGGCTTTAAGCATCCTACACCTTTCAGGAAATGACATGCAAGTTTAGCAATGCAGTTTAAAACATCTAGTTTCCAAAAAGTACCTTGTGGATTTGATGACATTGTCTTTAAATTTAAAGATGCAATATGTAGGTTCCTGCCAGCAGCTGTTGGTCTTGAAAAATACCATGAAGCGTCCAGCAAGTAACCTGTAGGTTTTAAAAAAGTAATCCATAAATAAATTCAGTACAATAATCTGGAAAGCAACAACTAAAATTTCTGGAAGTAATAAGATATTACCCTGAGTTCCAGAAACAAAGGTTTGAATTCACATATGTAACCTGTAATTTCTGCCCAGTAAGCTGTAACCTGTATGCTTAAAAATTATTTTATAAAGGCATTCTATAATCTATTGAAATAACTTGCAAGTTATAAGAAAATATATGGCGACATACAGTAGATATTCTTAAGAAGAATATCTTGACATTTGAATAAAATTCTAAACATCTGCAAATGAAAATGACTGAAAGTTTTTAAACTTTTTATGTGTTAGTGTCTCTCTTCGCACCATGACTGCTGTGTTTTCTCTGCTAAGCTGTGATCATTACAACTCACTGAACAGGAGCAAAAATGCTTTAATCTAAACATTACCAAGAAAAACACCACAAACACCGTCACAAATCTTCAAATATTTACTTAGACACATTCAGCATATTTTCTCTAAGAATAACAAGTTGCATTTTACATGTTTGCATTAATATAGTTCCACAATTACCACTTAAGTAGTTTACAAGAGGGAAAAAAATGGTCCTGAAAAGCAACACAATAATACCTTGTGTATCTACAGTCTACATCACTCAATACCACATACTATCATATCACACATGGCACACATTAACACTTGTTTTAGTAGCATTTAGTCATACGAAGTTGCAAAAATGTAGTAGGTCAAGCTCTCTTTTACATGATAAATACTCTGTGTGACCTTCAAAGAGGCAACTCTGGTCAAATGCTCTGCTTGTGTTATGCTGAGTAGATGATTAACTTCACTGAAGTTGCAGTAAAAAAGGAAAGAAATGTGACCTACATGCAAAAGTTTCAATTGTTCCTTCAGAAATGGCAAAAAAAGAAAGAAAATTGCATCCAAAACTCTGTACAAAGACACAAAAAGCAAAACATTTTCTCAACAAAGTAAAGTAAAAGTTTTAGACCGTCTGTTTTTTAGGGCTCTTTGTAACAATTTCTAACATTACTGTGGTAAAATTCATGAATATCAGTTTTAAAACACCTGCTATGTACAATGCAAGGATCTGTTGTCAACCTGTTTTGAGTGCAGCTTCTTTCATGCTAATAAAACAAACAGAGAACATAGAAAAATACATTCTGTTTTGCTACAGGGAAACAGAAACTTTTAAATTCTGTTCACCAAGCTACTCTCATCAAACACCTCAACTTGTCAACAGATTGTTTTACAAGAAATCAAAGCAAGGAAATTAAGAAATTAATGTTTTGTCCATTAAAGGTAGCTTTTATCAGTGTGATAAAACAAAAATGCAATGGAGGGAATTAAAATTGAAAGCCTTTGATCATATATTATAATAGTCACCTAGCACCCTCTTGTGGTAATATTTCACACAACAGTCTAAGCAGTCATTATCAGAGCACTTGCACCATTTTGGGCAGTAGCCAACCCAATGATCAATATCAGACAATTAATTATAGTTCATAATGAAAATTAATATGGTGAAATAATTCAGATCAGTCACATCCAACAATCTAGGGATGAAAATGTGATAAAAATAGCATTAAAAAAAGAAATGTCAAATCTACATTTACACCCGTTCTGGAAACGTTTCTGCCAAATTGTTGGATAGGAATTGCATTTCATTAAAGTAACTCTGAACTTTGCAGAAAACTCTTTGTCATACATACACCAAGTGCATTAAGGCAAATTGTCTCTCTATGTATCCTTGAAAGGTTTATCCATTTGGTGAACCTCCAAATCTGATTTAAAGTTGGTCTCATTTATATCAGATTAAAGTCAAAAATCAAGCAGATTTTTCCATCGATGTTTGGAGACAGATGTTCACCGTTATTTAGCACCAGCAGGCTTTCTGCTGGTCGGCACTCGTACTGTCACACAGTCCTTCCTCTTCCTCCAGAGCAGTGAGATTCAGTTCATCGTTGAGGGATATCCGGAGTAGATCCAGGTCCTTTTTGTTGGCCGCCAGCACCTGCTCAGCCAGTCGTGTAAAAGTCTTTGAACCAAAACACAAAAGAAAAACAGTTGGGATAATATGTTGATTGCGAAACTTTCAGATGATCTCACCTCTGTTATGTTGTGATTGGTGAAGGCACTTGTCTCAAAGAAGTCCATTCCATAAGCCATGGCCAGCTGAAAGAGAGAAGCGCAGCCTCTTTAATGTAGCTTTTTAGTTTGTGAAATTCAATTAAGTTTAAAAACGATAATTGGTTCCACTTGTTTAAGTTTAGGTACGTTTTCTAATCTAAACAAGCTTAAAGTTGCGCCTACTGAGTAAAATATTGCATGTATTCACCCAAATGTTTCTATAAGTTGTACTAAATACTGTGAATGTTCATGATTGACTACAGTCATATCAGCCACTGACAACATCCTCTGAACTCAGAACAATGGGAAAGTCCAACAGGTGAAGAAAGTCTTTTGAACCATTTTCTAAAAACCTGGAGATTCCCTGATCAAAAGATCACAATGTAAATTATTTGTCTGTTTTGTAATTTTGCCAAGCTCTTGGAGAAAACCCAAACTGAATTAGAGTCAATAGCACAGACAATGCCAAAGCAGAAAAGAGTTGATCTGTCAATAAAGTTGGCTTCTCAATTCAAGGTTTGCAGGAGGCACAACCACAGACCACAGAAATCTTCTGTCAAGCAGATTTTACATTAATGTTCATAAATTAGAAATGCACATTCTCTTTTTGCTTCGTAAGGTTACCTTGCATGTAAGCCAAGAGAGCCGACATTGTCGCAGTTTGTCTATAGAGAACAATAAAGAGCTGACTGGTAATAAAGATTAATTTGTGTCTTAACAAGATTTTACAGAAGTCTTTCTAACAAAAACAGTTTATGAATTAACCTTGTAGTCAAAAATTTGTAAATTATTCTTTGGGTTTCCAATCTGCCAAAGTTACTTTGCCTCATCTGAGAAAAAAAAGGACTTTCTGTTCATCAAGCCTTGAGACAAATTCTTATTTCCACTTTTTATTGTTATATCAATAATAGTTTAAGTAACAAGAGGACTCTAGTCTGGGCGCTACACCTGTAATGCAGCGTAAATTCAAAACAAATGGAAGCAGCTCCCTCTTGTGGTAATATTTGAAACTGCAGCCACTCTGTGCCAATTTTTCCCTAATTTCAGCTCTGCATAACAAAACTTTTACCAAAAAATACATTACTTCACCTAATATTTCTATATTTCAGTCCCAATGTTAACCAAAATTAAAATTTGTGTTGAAAATATTAAGCATGCTGGTCCAAGAATCCTCTGCAAAGCAAGTAGACAGACCGTAGCCGACCCACCTTGACACCTTGCTCTGTGGCCACCTGCCTCTTCTCCACGTCGTCTGACTTGTTCCCGACCAGAATCTTCCGGACTTTATCTGGAGCGTACTGCACATGTTTGTCATGGGGACATAAAAGGAGATTTAAAACAGCAATAAAGAGACAGAAAAGGTACATTTAAATGTCAGGAGAAGCTGGATGGGAGAGAAAACACAGGAGTGAGAGCATGCAGGAAATGAGAGCATGATCAGACGTAGGGAAGCACGCCAAGATCAATAGAGGCTATATTCAGACAGATCCACTGAGGAAATTAGGCCCATAATGACTCAATTAACAGACAAAAATAAGAGTAAGGGATTTGCAGTGGAAAGTAGGGCACAGGAGACAGCTTGTGAAAGACAGAAATCTGAAAAAATGTCATTTCCTTTGTTTATGGAAACACTATTAAAAATTTGCCAGAAACTGGAAATTAAAGATGAAAATCTCACGCAACGCGGTCTCCATCTCACCATGTTCTCTGTCAGAATTGGCTCTCTGAACTCTCAGCAGATCTGTTAAAGTGGCTCTGTCTGAAATGTGGAAAGCGTGCTTTCTGATTCTTTAATGTCCCTGATTTATGGAGCTCTTAAAAGCGCAGAGCATGACTCACCTCGTCCACGTCACTGGCCCACTTCATGATGTGCTGGAAAGATCGCTCACTCGTGATATCATACACCAGAAAGATTCCCTGCAAAGTGAGAAGAGACGATCAAAGCACCTCAGACCTTCGATTTTATCTCCCTCTGTTTATTTTGTTTTTCTTGAAACAAAGAAATTCTAGCGAGCCAATGAAATTTCAACGATTTTCAGAGGTGGTGGCTTAATGTGCTTGAGCTAAGCTAAGCTAAGGTAATGCGATTAGTTTAAGTAAATCAGGATACTGCCTGGAACATTGGAGGCTTTTGCAGAAGTTGTAAGCCGTCTGGTCGATGAATAATCCACTAAACAGGAACGAGACGATTTCACTTAAATTTCATTATCAGCTTCTGGTAAAAAGGACAATTTAGTTTGGTCCTTCTGAGCTCATATCAGCCCAAGGCTAAAGAAAAGCAAAAGAGGGCGGTTTTAAGGTACTTTAGCTGCCTGCATAGATGCTGCTCCGAACAGACTTGACTTATAACAGAAACAGAATGGCTTTTGCTTTTAAGAATTAAAAGCTAAATGTGATGAACCAGATATTGCAGATAAATAAATGTACCTGTGCTCGTCTGTAGTACTGCTTGGTAATGGTTTGGTACCTTTCCTGGCCCGCTGTATCCCTGTATAGAAACAAACATACCCAAAAGTTGTACTCAAGTGAGACTAGCACCACTTCAACATATTTTAATCCAGTAAAAGTAAAAAGTAGCCATCCAAGAAATTACTCGAGTAAGAGTGAAAAAGTATTAAAAGGTCTACTCAAGAACTGAGTAACTGATCTGATTGTCATTTAATATTTAAAAATTACATAATCAGACAGACCAAAATGTAACGTTAAGTGGACATTTTGGTATTTTAAGGATCAAAGCGACAACAATTCACATAAATAACAAAAGATAACAAAACCAGGCAAAAGAAAAATTTTTAGATCTATAAAACTTCTGAAATTTTAACAAAAATTGCAGGTGCGTGTTTGTGCATGGTAAATTTTTGGCTAAAACGTGTTTGTTCTTCATTCAGTGGGTAGAAAATCCAGACATTTTACTCAAGTACGAGTAGAGACACTTCATAATAAAATCACTCAAGTAACGGTAAAAAAGTATTTGGTGAAAAGTCTACTCAAGTAACTGAGTAACTGATAAATTAGCAATCATTTAATGTTTAAAAAATTACATAATCAGGCAGACCAAAATGTAAAGTTAAGTGACAATATTAGTATTTTAAGAACCAAAATGACAATAATTAATATAAGCAACAAAAAATAACAAATTCAGGCAAAAGTAATTTTTTCTAAATCAGTTTCTTTCATTAAAAAAAGCTTATGAAACTTTAACAAAAACTGCAGCTGTGTGTTTGTGTCTGGTAAATTTTTGGTTAAAAGGCTTTTTTCTGTCATTCAGTGGGTAAAATCCAGAAATTTTAGTCAAGTATGAGTAGAAATACTTCATAATAAAATTATTCAATTAAAAGTAAAAAGTACAGGGTAGTAAAAATACTCCTAAAATTTAATTTTTTCACAAAAAAAATTACTCAAGTAAATTAAATTGTGTAAATGTAACTAGTTCCTGCCCAACTCTGAATATGGAAAGAATTAAGAGACCACTTAAAATGATCAGTTTCTCTGATTTTACTTTTTATAGGTATATGTTTGAGTAAAATGAACATTGTTCTTTTATTCTGTGAACTACCGACAACATCATTCCAACAAGATTTGCTCTTTTTAAATCATATCCTGTCAGACAGATCACTGCATTCACACAAAGCCTCGCTCCCATATCTTACCATATCTGTATTCGAACTTTGATACCATCTATTAGCAGCGTCTTCATTTTGAAGTCGACTCCTACAGGAGGGAAGATATGGTTAAAAAATGCAATATTGCAGCCACAGGAGAGTTCTGGGTTTATTTAATGTTCTTCCAGGGCTTTAAAACTCTTAGTTGGGCATTTTATTTCTTTCAACAATGTGACCAAAGGAAAACGCCATTTGCAGATCACCAATTTTCTGCTACGGCTTTGTAAACATCACAGACAGCTTTGACAAAACGAGACTCCCACTGTCACAGCATAATCAGCCTGTCAGGAGATCAAGGCAATGATCTAGCGAACCGTTAAGATCAGCTTTCTGTACCGATTATAAAAAAACAATTAAATGACAACAGATCAGAGGAGAAAAATACAATAAAAAAAACTGGATGGGTTCAAATCGAGAGAGAAAAAGAGAATGTCAATGATATTTTTAAGAGAAGTGGGTGTGTTAAATCTTCTGGAGTCTAAATCAAACACTGAGATGTTTTAGTTTGCTTTATCTGCTTGTACAAAATGACAAGAACTTAATTACTCTGACTGGAAGTTGTTTGTATTAAAGCCCCAATCAGTCGAGATTGGATGTTTCCAAGTTCTTTACGAGACTAAAACAATCAAGAATTCATGTTATAAATAAAGTGAAGAGATTCTTTAGTGACACTTTGTAAAATCTATGAAAATATAGACAAATACAATCTGCATAACAATTGGACACTGTAAATATATACTGCTCAAAAAAATAAAGGGAACACTTAAACAACACAATATAACTCCAAGTAAATCAAACTTCTGTGAAATCAAACTGTCCACTTAGGAAGCAACACTGATTGACAATCAATTTCACCTGCTGTTGTGCAAATGGAACTTTGTACAGCACAAAGTATTCAATGAGAATATTTCTTTCATTCAGATCTAGGATGTGTTATTTGAGTGTTCCCTTTATTTTTTTGAGCAGTGTACAATATTTTCTAAAAATGCTCTTTCAAAATATTACATTTACTTTTAAAAAAAGGTCTGCAGCTGGCATTTTGGATACAACTTGACCATCACAGGACAGAGGTCCAAAAACTAAAGGCTCTGCCTCCAGTTTAGGGCTGGGAAATTGTTGGTATAATTAATGTCTTCAGTTTGGTAGGGAGTCTAAGTAAGGAAGGTCAGCACTGATGCTATTAGATCTCTCCTTTTTATTGGGATGTATTGTCAAACTCTGGCTGCAGCATTTTCAACTCGCTGCTGAACTTTCAGAGACTTCTTCAGACATCTAGCTAAAACTGCTTTGCAGAAGTCCAGTATAAAAGTGCAAAAATACATGGAGAAATTTTTCTACATAAGTTTTAGAAAGGATGTTTCTAATTTTGGTCGTGTTTTCTGGATAAAACAAAAACAGTAACTGTACTCAGTGAATGTAAATGGAGTCATGTATTTTATTAAAAAAAGCTAATTTATGTCAGTTACTAAGTGAATCAGATTATTTGCATATGTGCTGATGTTTTCAAGCCTTTCCTCCTGTTAATTATGTTAATGAAAACACAACATTTAATATTAAAATATTACATCAGACCAATAAATCTTAAGACAAAAGTGTAGGCTCAATGAAACATATGTTTAATATCTCCGGGTTATTTTCAAAATGTACTTTTAATTTTATATTCTAATTTATATATTGAAAATAGTTTCACTAACAAACCAGTTCAGGTAAGAAATGCTTTTCATTCTCATTTATTATGATTATTAATCATGTTTGTTGCCGATTAATGTAAATTCTTGTACAGGAGAGAGAACAGAGCAAAATACAAAACAGTTATAGAATATAAATAAAGTCTTTAATAAATATGTTATTATATAGAATACAAATGTTCTAAATGAATTAAACTTTTTTCTCCATCGATCTTCTCTGACTGGTGATTTTAAGTTAATTTTTTTTTAAAAACCTCAGGGATCTAGACTACTTTCATCCCAGAGAAATCAATTAGCAACTCAACCCAATTAACCTGATAGTCTGCAGCATTTCTGTGTCACAGCTGGCATTGCAAGCGCTGAGAACAATAAACTCACTCCAATCGATTCACATGAGTAGGGAAGCCGCAGTGTGTGGGTGATTTTATTTTTATGGCTGCTTTTCTGGTGGGTTATGCATAACTTGAGAAACTGACAAAAAACAGCTGACAGATGCACAACAGCCTGCCAGATTTTTGCTTGCTTAAAACAAGCTGGAGTCAAGTGAGGGCTCTACGGATACTGAGCTGACATCATGAGACCTCATTGAAGAAGAAATACAATGTGTGCTTTAAGCTGCAGAGGACTCGGGCCAACTGAAAGGTCAGCACAGCAATCAGTATCCTGACTTACCAGGGGCAGCAGGGGAGAAGAAGAAGCTTCCTGTATTCTACTTTATTTTTTATTAATTTGAAGGTACAGACAGAAGCTGAAGAAGTAATAGCGTTATGTGTACAAACAAAACCAAACAGCATTATGGAAATCAGCCCATAGCTTTATATTTGAGTTCAATTTTAAGGACATCAAATAAGGGTGGGAAATATGTACTTAAAAGTTTTATCATGATGTTTTCTGTACTGCAATAACAATAAAAGCTACATTTTTAGGTCATTGTATAACTATGACTGCATGGCTCAGCAATAATAATCCCAAAATGACATATTTTTACATTTTTTAATGCTCTAACTGAACAAACAGTGGAATAAAAAAGTAAAAATAGATCTTGGGGAGCTTATAAACGTCATTAATTAGAATTTAACTGACAACAACAAGTCAAAATTCTTACCATGATAAGGAATTTATCACAAAAAATAAACGTAAATGTGATAAATGCACAACCCTGGCATCAAACCGCACAGCATCTTTCAACTTTTTGGAAAAAAATTAAAAGATCTGAATGCCTTTGTCATTAAAACAAATGATGAGAAAACAAAACTAAGGAGCATGTCACACAGCAATCATAAATATAAAATTCTTCACTGCTTTAAGATTTAAATAGAATCTCATTTGCAGGTGAAATTTAAGGCTGCACAATATTTTTGAATATTGCAGCCAAGATATTAGTTGCAATATCTTAGTAGTGCTGCCACTGTTATTATGTTTGTAAAAATAATATTAACTGAAAGGCAGAAAGTTCAGCGGGAACCATGAAACTTACACCATTTCCTTACATATAAATCCTAGCGATAGTTGCAAAAACAAACTATTTATTTGGACCTCTGAAAGTTTGAGTTTAATAAATCACTAACTAATCGCAG
Source organism: Xiphophorus couchianus (assembly GCF_001444195.1). Classification (NCBI taxonomy): domain Eukaryota; kingdom Metazoa; phylum Chordata; class Actinopteri; order Cyprinodontiformes; family Poeciliidae; genus Xiphophorus; species Xiphophorus couchianus. Next base: position 5,948,644 of record NC_040242.1, on the reverse strand, counting down.
GACTGTAAAATATTTATAAGAACTCAAGAAATTTTTGCAGTAAGACAAAAATGCTGCTAACAAATGTGGCACAATCCAATTTTATTGAAATCAGGTCATGTGTGTTTGGCTTAATCTGTAAGTAAATAAAAAAGTTTTATGTGGAAGCCAGAGGTCTCCTTCAAATATTATCATTGCAGCTTTTTAAAATATAAAACCTCAAAAAGCAGCTTTAAAAAATTTTTTTATTTGGCTACCACTTTTACTTCACTCATAATTCTAACAATGGCGTGAAATTTGCACGGTGTAACGGACACTTTACTTAATCTAAGTAAACCGTAATTTAAGTTGGCAGCGTGAGAGCCATGTAAAAATTAATGTGAACACATCCCTAAACTGACTGAACTAATTGACTGTGCTTGATAATATGAGATGGCTTTTGCAGTAATGCATGTCAGTGATGGCGATGGCCCCAGTAATGGATGGATGAACGGATGGATGACTTTTATTCAGTGGAGGACGAGATTTATCATCCATAACTGTCATAACCAGCAGAGGACAGACAGCAGCTGTCATGCCCCGTCGCCATGTGGGCGCTGGAGATCAAGGGCCAAAACATTTTAATTTGATTATTTTTACTTGACTGTCATTGATCTGACCTGAACTGCTAAGCTTTGTGTAAACCAAATTATGAAACAACACACCTATACACGCAACTAAGCCTGGATTCACACTGCAGCCCGAAGTGACACAATTCCGATTTTCTTTTTTCTTGTCCTTAATGCGACTTGTACCTGATCTTTTCATGACAGTCTGAACAACAGGCCACTTGGATATCCGATACGTATCCGATTCAAATGTCTAGGTCGCATTTATCCGACCTAAACGTCACTGATACTCGACAAACGTCACAATTCTGCGTCCTGATACGCGCAAGCGGGAAGAAAAACAACAATCACGGCGAACTCTATTGATGAAGTTGTTACTGTGCTAGCTCCGGCCGGACAACAACTTCAAAATCGTAAGCTATGCTCGACAGTTAGCGTCCATGTTTACTTCCGCAAACACTGAGCACTACTTCTTCTTCTTCTTCTTTTTAATGGCGGTTGGCAAATACGCCAAACACTGAGCACACTCTGTGAATGACGTTATTGCGCCCTCTACTGCTCATGCGGGGCATTTTCAGGTCGTTTGCTGTTCACGCTGGAGATCACATACAAGTCGCATATATTTGGAAGTGTGAACGACCACGTCAAAAAAAAAAAAAAAATCCAATTTGACAAAAAAATTGGATTTGGGTCACTTCAGGCTGTGGTGTGAACATAACCTTAGTACCTTATCTGTATTCAAGAATTATTCAATTAAAACAAGCACCTACATCTTGCTGAAAAGGTACTTGTAAGTGAATTTTCTTATTTCAAGTGTACTAAAATATTTGCACCAGAAATTTGACAGCAATACATCATAAGATTTTGTGTTTTTACAGTGTAACAGATCTAAATCCAAACCGTTTAAGGTAAAACATCAAAAAATGCTTTTCCAGTCTCGGCACTAGCTATTACCATTCCTGATGTAATAGTGGTAAAACAAAGTAAATTTTAAAATTTTTTAACCTCACCATGGAAATCTTTGTCAAACAAAACAAAAAAAAAGTGTCTTGACTGAAACTTTGGTAAATCTCATCAGGTGTTTATAACTTCCTTCATGTAAAAAGGGAATGCTGTCTAACACAGTATTTGTTCTTCTTGGCCCCACTGGATATGAACAAGTTATGTAATATCATTTTAAAAAAAACATTGTCATAGTGTTTGAGAGTGTTTTGAAGTACATCTGGTAAAGGCTGAACAAAGTAAGGCCTTCAGTGGGATTTATTAAAAGCTATGAATGTCCTCTTTTGGTTCCAGGTGAGTCAGCGTCAGACTGAGCACGAAGATTTTTCTGTTTTTCTCAGAAAAACTCGGAAGCTGCAGCTGAACTGCGTAATTCCACCACTCATAATATTCGTGCAGGACTTTGAATCGAAGCAATTGGCAGCTTTTACTGCTGGACCTAGTGGTATTCTCCTGGATGTTGCACAAATACAAGGCATTTCTTTCTCTTTACGTGTTACAGTGCTTTATTTTTCTGACTCACAAACAAAGACAGGTTTGGTGAAATATTCAGAGGTTCAATGGATAGTGAAGTGAGAAGTAAAAAACAAATTTAGCAATTTGCCTGTCACTTCAAAACTATAAAATTGAACATTGTACCAAATGGTAAGTCAAAAATAAAAATATTAATGCAGGAGAAAAAAAATCTATTTTGTGGTTGAGACCAAAGTATTTCCTAAAAGAGAGACAAAGAGAGAAGTCAAATGTGTTGTAAACAACACAGTTTAAATTGCAGCAGATGTCATGCAGGGCTCTGTTTTTTTATGGTGGAGAAAATGCAAATGCAGGCAGACCTCGGGACGCAGCTGGATAGTGTTATGAATACATTTTATTAAATGAATTGAAAGCTGCAGGAGACAAAGGAAGTCTAGCAGTTTAATCTTGGGAATGAAAGGCAGAACATGGCAGAAACTTGCCTGATATGAAATAAACTGAGATTTTTTCTTTCTTTTTTTAATGTCTAAATTATAGCTTCTGGAAAGTATTTAATTATGAAACATTTGCTGAAAATACCAATGGCTTTTTGATGGATTGCAATTAACCCACATTTCCCTGAATTGTTTCTTTCTTCACGCTTCTGTAAGCTTTAGCATCTCAGCCACTGAAGGTGTATAATATCAGGTGTGGGCATTATGTACAGTTGGCCAAATATGTTATCAATAAAAAGATCAATAAATATAAAAGCATTGTTTTGTGGTTGCAGTAAGGCATACACTAATGCTGCTAAGATGATACAAGATTTTCTTGTAATCTTTAACATGCACCTTCAAATACAGGTGTAGCTTAATACATTAGAATATCATCCAAAAAGTGAATTCATTATAGAAACATATCACATAGACAGATTACATACAAATGATACATTCTAAGCATTTGTTTCTACTAATTTTGATGATATTCATGATCTCCAAACTTTACTCTCACCTGAAAGGACTTCGGAGAATTGAACAAAATTCCAGTTCTTTTTCTGCTCTGATCAGGTAAGATGTTTCTGATGTTGTCTCTGGTTTAGGAATAACCTAATACAGGGAATGTAACAGACAAAAGTCATCCTCGAGGGCATCCTGCATGTTTTAGTTCTCTCCCTGGTTTAACGCACCTGCATCAAATGATGGCTCATTAGGAGCCTAAGGAGAACATTGACTTGCTGAGGAGGTTGTTACTACCACCAGGTGGAGAACTAAAACATGCAGGATGCCGGCTCTCGAGGACGACTTTGGGCACCACTGGTCTAGCCACATCTTCATCAAGCTTTTTAATTTTATTTTGTCTTATAATCTTTATTTCTACCTGACTTTTTTCCTACTACTTAACTTTCCACAGCACATTCAAAAATCTTCTGCAATGACCTACTTTGGCTTACCGTTCTTGAGGAGCGTGTCAGTATCAAGTCAACTGTCCTCTCCTTTATTATACTGGCCTTAACATAACGTTACTGTGGCAAAGAATTTCTTCTTTATCATCTTTTAGCATTCTATAAACCTAGGACATATCCGTTTGTATATAAATAATCAATATAATGTACGAGTTTCACTTTTTGACCTGAATTAATGAAATAATGAAACATTTGAACAATTATCTAATTCACTTAAATGATGAGACATCTCTCTATGTCTGGATTTTTAAAAAATACATTATAGCCATATGCTCCTAATCTTCTATGGATAGTGTCTTACCTTTGGCATTACTAATTTTTTCTTACAATGGTCTTTTTTAATTGTTTTACAAAGACTGAACAGAAATTAAAGAAAATACAACTAAATCCAGAGAAAGCTCTTCAGAAAGCCTGAAGAATTGTCGCTCAAGACAACTTTGGTAAATTACAGGAAAGCAAAAATATACAGTAACTGCAGATGGCTTAAACACTTATAGAGGTAATGAATAAACAAAGGCAGGTGTTATCTTTAAAGCAACACCTGGTGTGAAGAGTGAAGCAAAACCAACTTAGAAATACCAGGACCGAAATAAAAGATGAAAATCATAGCAATGAACCACAAAAGCATAATAAGTGAAAAACCTTCAGGCTGAGACCAAAACAAAGCAATCGTGACAACATCACAGCGAAGAGACTCTCTGAAACAAACTGTGCAAGGCCGTAAGCCTGTTTTTAACTCTGAGACTCAGAGAGAAAATACAACTTCAAAACACTCTGAAAGTGAAATTATAAAGACTAAATTATAAGGAGTAAAACACTGAAAAATGTAGATAGAAGCCGAATGGTAGTGAAGATGCTGAAAAGCAACGTAAAATGGCCATGATCTTCCAACTCTTAGATTATATGATAAAAATGAGCCGGTAATGCACCTGAAAGCATTTAATTTGTTAAAAAACATTTTTGAAAAATACACTTCATCAATGCATCCATGCATGTTAATACTCTACCAAGCATTTTCCAATAAACTCCAGGAACACCAGTGATACATAAATATATTCTGGATTCATACAATCCCAAGCAAAAGTGTTCATACTCCTTTAAACCTCTGAAGTGGAAGGAAAATTTCACGTTTTCAATATTTTTTACTAATAAAAATCAGAAAAGTGTGGAATGTTTTTTGTATTTAGCCATCTTTTGCTACTACGGCACATTGTTTTTGTACCTGTAGAGACTAAACCGGTTGCAAAACAGACTGGATGGAGAGCATCTGTAAGCAGCAAATTATAAGACTTGGCACAGATTCTCTGTAATGTTTAGGTCTGGACTTGGACTGGGCCATTGCAAACAACAAGTACCACCTTTAGTAAATACTTGAGTTTCTGAGCAACACAAAACTTGCTGCCATTTTGAAATCCTACATACTGGGATATTAGGTTCTAACCTCAAAATTCAATATGGCTACCTTGCGTCTTGTACTTTGAGGTAGTAAAAACCAAAGTTTATTTGCTCTTCTTATGATTTGCATCTCAACAAATGTGTTACATAATAGTACTATACTACCTTCTTTACTGAACATGCTGCAGAAAGGTTTAAAAATCAGAGGAATACATAGTTTGTGCTATTACAAAATGTGGTAAAATTCAAGATGTATAGATACTTTTTAAAGGCAGTATACATTTTCCAGTTAGCTTTTATCACAAAAAACGTGCGAAAGTGGCATGAGTAGTCCTTGAGGTCTTCAAAACATTAAGTTACAGAAATATAGAAATACTTTAGGTTTACACCTTAGCTATCCCTGACAAAAACTAAAACTACGGCACAGTATTATTTGTTGCTATTTTCTTTACGACACACTGACCATCAGCGGTGGCCGTGATCCTCAGAGTGATGAGCAGGGGTCAACTGAGTGTTTATGACAAGGCTGTGACCCAAACAACACAAAGAGTCCAACATAAGGCAGCAGCTTATTGAGGTGTGAAGTAGAGACGGGTGGAGGTGATGTTTTATGGCTGATTTCACAGCCATTGGCTCCAGAGGGAGTCTAAGATGGGACCACCGAGATGAAGGTGAGGGAGATTAAACTGCGCTGTGTGACTAAATACCAATTTTAGATCATCTCAAGACAAGCTCTTTGCCAGAGAAATATGCACTCTGGAGACCAGAGAACTGTTTTGTGGAAATAAAACATGACATCTTAATCAGTAAGAGTCTAGTTCTATATTTTCATAAATCATCTTAAAAACAAGCTACATTCCTCAGGTAAAACTTCTGAATTTAGCATGCTAAGATAAGCCGACATCTCTGAGACAACAAACCTTTTCACAAAGTCAAATCCCGTCAACCAGGCTTAAAAATCATCCAGATAAAATCCCAGAAGAGAGAAATGAAATGGGTGGAACATGTCCTATTTTAATCACTCACATCAAGGGCCAGTTTTCTTTCCTGTTGAAGTGCGGCCCTTTTATCGCTCAAAGATGCACAGATATCACCCAGGTAATGTAAAACTAAAACGGTTTGTGGATTCCCGGGTGTGCCAAGGAGCTAAAAAGCAACCCACACTCACATTTTAATGACTGCAGAGTCATTACATTTATTTGTGTGGATAGACAAGATAAAGATAATACAGAAAAGCTTAAAGATTTAGCACAACTGGTGCAAATTCAACCAAATTGAATTTGCCGTCAAGAATCAACATTTTATCACAGTTTCTTAATCTAGTCTGCACTTTTTGGTGCATCATTCTTAAACTTAACAGAACTGCAAAGGAAAAGGATTTGCCAACTGAAAGGAAAATATATCCAACACTGCAGGAATTTGCAGATTATGGCAACTGTTTATGATTTATTAAAGACATCAACATTAACTCCGAGATGAGTTAATGTTGATTTATCATGGATGTTTTCAGAAAGCCAGTGTATGCTTAGATGTCAACAGCTAAAGCCCAGATAAACTGATACATATACAGTATATTTTATCCTTTGGAAAAGTTTTAAGCCTCACACTCTACTCCCAATGAGTAATATTTAAACTCAGCTGCAGAAACAAACGCCTGAAAATCTGTGATGTACAGAAACTTTAAGCTCTTTTAAATCAACTCCAAAATCGTCACTGCTTAATAAAAGTAATAGTGAAATGCTCAGGTATACTGCAAAGTACTTGATGACATCTGAAGGGGAAACAAAAGTATTTAAGGGGTTAATGTTTCTGAAATATAACAGGATACGGGAGAACAAAAATTGAGGGGTGAGACATGTGGGCAGATTTTCAGATAATAAGACCAGAACACGATTGATTGGCACGTCAGTGGAGCTGATGGGAGATTTGGGTCCACATGGAGGAAAATGTATATCTCTCCGTCACTGTGAAGGTTGGAGGATTATATACTGACCCTTTGAGGGAAGTATTTATTGGAAACTGAAGATTTAATCATTGCAGGTAAAAGAAAATATCTATCAAATCTCATGTCATTCAGCTTTTTAAACATTTTCAAAATGAGAGAAATAAGTCTGGAAATATTCAGAGTAAATATCTCAGGGTAGGGTGAAGCATTATAGGACTAGGACTTAAAATAGCTCACTGCAGACATGGCAAACATGAACATTTATCAAACTGGCTAACACAGTTGGATCTTGTGGTCCAATCATTAATTAAATGCACACGCTACTCCAGGCTATGAAAATGTTGGGAGAAGATCCAGAAAAAAAGTGCAAATTAAATAGTAACTAAAAATAAATATTAAATCACAAGAGCAATCTAAAGAGTGTGCAAAACATTTACAGACAGGTGTGATCAGACTTATTTTTGTTTTAGGACAATCAAATTGAAATTTAGGCCTTTTTCAGCTAAATTAAGAGATCCGTGGAACAAAAACGTCTTTAGTGCTTCTCCGGAAAAGGCTTCAGATGACCAAAGAATCACAGCCACAAGGCCTGTGGGGGGTGATTAAGCTCCCATCATGAAAAATTCATACTTCTAACTTCTTGGACAGAACCGGATAGCATGAAGCGCATTTTGCAGTCTATGAAGAAGAAAATCTGAGGACCGTGTAAGAAAAAAATGACTGAGCTGCTACTTTGCAGATGGTGTCTATAGAGAGATAACATTTATTGTAGCTTATGGGGATGTTGTGGAAAACCAACTCAAAATAGGTTAGAATTGTAAAGTGACAAAAAAAATTTTTACATGCAAAATGAATTTTTATTTAGCTTCTTTTACGGTGCACAGTTGTTGGTTAGAGCTGATGCAACATGGATACATGGCAATCAGGAATGAAAACTTGTTAGAGGATTTAAGACTCAGGCAGAGGTTTTAGGCTTGGAAAAGCCTAAAACATAACAAATTCATTCTCTACATGTGAAAAGCGAGACATACTGTGAAATCCTTGCAGCTGTAATTGCAGCAAAAGCTGGATCTACAACGTGTTGACTCGAGCAGCTGATTATAAATGGATCCCACACTTGTTTGTTGTTGTAACTTGACAAAATGAGAAAGAGCTCAAGAAGAATTAATAGATTTGAGAGGAAACTTGCATATTTTCTCTACAAAAAAAACAGTTTGGATTTTTATTCAATAAGAAAATGAATAACATAGTAAATTCTGTATGTTTTTTGTATGTATATCTAAATGTTGGGATAGTTTAATGAGCAATGAGTCCTTTCATTTTAGAACTACGAGGTAGAGTTATTTAATGACTCTAAAATAGTTATTTTAAAATACAGCTCTGGAAAAAATTAAGAGACCACTTAAAACAATCAGTTTGTCTGATTTTACTCTATAGCTTTATGTTGAACATGAACATGAAGTGAAAGTAACATTGTTCTTTTATTCTATGAACTACTGACAACATGTCTCCAAAATTAAAAGCAAAAATCTTTTATTTACTTGCAAAAAATTAGAAATGGTCAAAACAAAAAAGATGCAGAGCTTTCAGACCTCAAATAATGCAAAGGAAACAAGTTCATATTCATTTAGAAACAACAATACTAATGTTTTAACTCAGGAAGAGTTCAGAAATCAACATTTGGAGGAATAACCAGGAGGTTTTCAATGGGGGTTAGTGCAGTGGGCTCTTGATTTTTTCCAGAGCTGTACATGTACTGCATTGTTTATCTGCGAGGCAGTTTCTGTCCCAAAGCCAAACTATTAAAACAATCTTCTAATCATATTTTCTAAACAATATTGTCTAAATGTTCCCATGTTTTGCTCTATTAAGTTCAAAAATGGCTTTCTGCCCTCCATCTACAGCACTGACTGGATTTTGGCTTTTCCAGTCTGTGCCCAATTACTGCAAACAATGTCAGAAAGACGCATCTGCAGAGTCTCACAAAACGAAGCTTAGCAGGGGAGGAAATCAGTCTATTACCTGAATATGCATGCACACAGAAGAAACAGGCGCTGAAAGAAAAAGATAAGAGACTCAGCCGCAGCCATGTGAGGGTTGTCAAAATGAAGCTAAGTAATGTGCTTGCCATGGTCTAAACTGAGATATTCTGCAAGCTCAAATTAAACCAAAGAAAGGGGGAAATAGTTATGAGCAAGACTGTGGTAAATTTACAGGTGGGAAAACATTTCTGCAAATAGAGAAGGAGCAGAAGAAGCTATAAGCAGGTATTGTACAAATATAGAAAAATTATGAAAATAATCATTGAGAACATAATAAAAGTTGGGAGGATTCAGTTATTTTATGTTATGTTGCAGCAGAAATGCTAGTATTTGTTTGTTGCATACTGCTATATTAAATCAAGAATAAAAACAATAAAGACCAGATGCTGAACTCACTCTAGAAACGTGATCTGCATGTTTTACTGTATTGGGAATTGTGCCATATGTGGTTTTGCAAAGTGTTGCACTGTTATTGCAAAGTGCTGATACTTTGTGAACTCATTTTCATCCCTCCCAGTGTTTGTTCTTCACCCTAAAAGATGCATATGATTAGTTCAGTCACACTGCCTTTAAATCTCAATTTTATATTTTGTTTATAGTCGAATTTGTGGGATTAATATTAAAACATGATGATAAAAAAGGGGAATGAGCTGCAAATTCTTTCAATATAAAATGACAGAAGAGCAGTTCGTTTCAGATAAACAGTAATAGCGGTTGATGATGACAAGAAAACACGAGTCTTACCGATGGTGGAGATGTGGGAAGGGTGAAATTCATTGTCCGTGAATCTGCAGAGCAAACATGTTTTTCCAACCCCAGAGTCCCCGAGGAGCAGGAGTCGGAAGAGCACATCGTACTGCTTAGCCATGGTGTTGTTTCATGGGCTATTGAGTGGGGAAAAAAATAAAATAAGAATAAAATAAAAATTGAGATCAGAGTCAGCTAACTGAGCGATGAATGGCCACTCTCTCCCCGCCTGGATGCCATGTCTGTTCAGCAGGACCACCTAAGGCTGTGCGTGTTTTTGTTCACTGGTGACAATAAAACTGGGACGCTCCAGCTTCCAGTGGGTGCGGTGGACCTCCGTCGATTTATTCTCTGCTATAAAAATGCTCTTCCCGTCATGCCTTTCAAAATAAAATATTACATTTTAAAACACTCGTGGGGGATATTAGAGATTATTCTCTTTTGTTTTGTGATTTTGTGAGGCAATGCTCACTTACATAAACTATTTAGCAAGTTGCTGATTTGGAGCATACAAGTATGTGTTTAACACAATGCCAAGTTGGAAAGATATCAGCTTTGAGAGTAGAACTGCTTCCAAATTAGCCAAAATATATTTTAATAAATAGCTTTATAGCTATAATTACACGCATTTTTGACAGCGTCACCTAATATTTCAATGCACTCTTAAATGAAAAAAAGGAGTGGGTATAAATCTGCAACTTTCTTTCTTTCCTCAACTGAGATTTTGAGGATATTTTATGATTTACTTTCAAAATAAACTAATAGTGAAAGAAAAAGTATCAATTTCTTGGTTTGATACAAGTCTAAATTAATGTCCCTTTTAATGCAGACAACACAATTTTTAGAATTTGAGTTATGAAGATTTATTCAATAAAAAAATTTTAAAAGTAAAATCCATAAAGTTTTTTTTAATTATTGAGACAAGCATCAGAAAATCAAGATAATATAATGACATTAGAACTTGATAGGATCCAAATCTGTCAGGTAGGCAGGTGTGCATCTTTGTCATCTGTCAAGCATGGAGGTTTTAAGAGTAATGATGTGGGCTTGCTATACAGTTCACTAGTCTGGACCATAAAAGTGTAACAGTCATTTCCACTCCATGTTGATTGTAAGAAAGTAAAGATGAGTGAAGATGTTTTAAAAATATACATCACAAAGCGCTTTGAAACACAACAGAGGACTTAAAAAATTACTAAAAGAAATAATTTTCTGTAATCAGTAGCCTTTTCTGCATGAAATGGGAATTTTCTCATTAAGCCATCGAAATATTAATACACAACTAGTTTATTTTGAAGGGTACATTACACCATTTCCTCTTAATTTGTGTTAAGAAATGATATTATGCGGTTCTTTTACATATCTTCATCATTGTCTGGGTTTCTCTTTTAATGCTGTGTTGAAATGATATCTAGTGGCATCAAAATGCTCGCGATTATTAATCCTGACGTACTATTGATAAAAATAACAATTAAAAAAACTCTCAGGTGCGACGCGTCCGTTTTCACGTTTCGGCGAATGAAGCGAAATGAAGAAGGTTTGTTCCCTCTGACTCACCGTAGTTGGCTTTTCGCGCAGCTTTTTACGCCCACTTCAGCAAGAAATCTGAAAACTATCAAAACAACGTGAGAATCTGGACGTTCCCGTTTCGTTCCCGGAGCTCTGCTGGCAGCGAGTCTTTTTTCCACCACCATGGACGGCGTTCCAGCTCCTTTGCGGTGCTTCGGTGAGCAGCACCCGGCAGAAATGTTTGAGGATGACGGGGTGGAAACGGTGACTTCGGTGGAGCAGGTGAGCTAACGTTCAGATTAGCTACATTGGCTACTTTGGAGCTAACGCTTCTGTGCGGTTCTGTGCTTGGAGCTGGAGGTGAAAGTGGAAAAGAAAGTTGACTAAATGACTCCCGATGAGACGTTTTATTTCCATTCCGTTAAAGAAAGACGTTGAGTCAGTTTTTTTTCGTTGTAAGCTCTCTGTTGTATCCTTCGCCAACTTTAGCCTCTACTTAGCTAACAATGGACTCATAATGAGATTAAGTTTTTTTATGCACGGGACCTCACTGTTCGCCTCTTCAGCGAATACTAGGCTTTGTTTAAAGACTTTCAACAACAAAATAATCTTCTCTCTGATATTTTACAACTTTTTCTTAATACTGGAGTGATATTCAAGTTTCTAAAAAAAACCCTGAAAATCAAATTACTTATTTTTATGCTGCTAGTCCAACGAATATTTTTATACGTTATACAGTATTTTTCATTCTCTACATATAGGGCTTAAAATGTGCATGTCCTTGTTAAAATGCAAGCTATACGGTTTTCTTCTCTCTTTTTTGCAACTCAAAACCTGGCATTATAAAAGAAATGTGTATACTTTTAATGTATGTTGTATGTTTAATGTCTGTTTTTAATTTTTTTTAAATATATAATTGGCACTTTTTTCAGTTGTATGTCAAAACAATCATAATTCCACCTAATAAAGTGTTAAACTCAACATTTTTCAGATTTTATTTTAGATTTTGAGACTGTTCTAAACCTATCGAAACATTACATTTAGCTCTTGAAAAACTATACGTCATTTACAGTTTCTAATTAAATCTCACTCATCTATTTTCTCACTGACTGCTTGTAAGTGCAGTTTGACTGCTGGATATTCATATGATGACCAACTGTAGACATTTCTAAAACAAATGTGAACAAAAATAGAAATTTACACACTTTTATATGTTTTAATTGCGTAAGTTAGTTCACTAGTTGTACTGAAGAAACGATGAGAATTAAAATGACTTAGAGTAAACAAAAACCTAAAAACTTCAATGTAAAAATTAAAGAAAATGCAGCATTAAGCAAAACTAGTAAGATTCCTCCACAAGTCCCTAGTTATGATATAATCTGTTTTAAAAGTATACAGGCATCTTCTGAATGGAGAATTGGCACCACCTGTTGGTTATTTTTAAAGAGCCATGTCATATAACTTCATAAGACAAAGATGTAAACATCTTAAAAATATATATTATTTAGAAAATTTTCTATAATTAGCTTCCACAATGTGTAGCAATCAATGACGGAGCAGAAAGCAGCAGATGGAAACATAAAAGTGTTGGTAAAATACTAAGTAAATGTATTGTTTTTAATCAAATTAATCCAAAGTAACTATAAAGAAAAGACTAAAAATGTAAAAGGTCGAATGTCAAAATGACTTAAATATTTTGCCTTCAAAGCTATTACAGAAAATTGGGATTGTGTAAGTTGAAGATAAATTTAATCACTAATTAACTCACAGAATTTAAAAAAAGAACATTGAAAATCAGGTGCTGTCGACCAAAATGTTGCAGAAAAGCCCATAAAGCCCCAAAACTCTCTGTTACGCCCCCCAAGGTCTAGGGGTCCAGGGGCAGCAACATAAAAATGTGTCCAGAGAAAAAGTGGAATGAAAAAATGATTTATTACAAAAAGATGGCTTTCACAAAACCAAAACACAATACACCTTAACCCAATTAAACAAAAGTAAAGGACCAACAAATTTCAGAAATCACTGAGTGCAAATTAAATAACAAGATGTTCAAACACGTCCGTCTAAAGAAACTCAAAACAACCCAAAAGAAAGGACAAAAGGGAGCACCAAAACCTCCCAAACACAAGCTTGTTCAAGATGTATCTAAAGCAGATTCACCACTTAGCAAAAGAAGCAAGAACAAAATTGTTCAAACTGTCCGAAAACAGTCACCAAACACAGAAGGTGGGGGTCAGCTTTACACAACCTCTTCCTGCTAGCTGCCCCACTGGAGGAATGAACTCAGATGTCTTTTATATGGTGCAGGTGGGCCTCATCAACGTCTGATTGGCCTTGCTGATCCAATGGGGTGGCTGCTCTCCTGCAGCCTCTAGGCAGCCAATCAGAAAGGTGTGCCCGCACAGCTGATCCTGCATAACAGAAAAAAACAAGGAGCCTGCACAGCCTGAAGAGGCCAGGGGCCGCAACATCTCTAAAGTTAACTATACCTTCCACTGGTTTCCAACAAATATAAACCAGTATAATGTGAATTTTAACATAAAGGAAATCTAAACCTTATACCAACTCTTTAATCTATTACGATGTTCTTATAGCTGTATTGTTAATCATTTATTATAAACTGTTTAAGTAATTCTTAAATACAGCATCCTCGTCACTTATTGGCATCCCTTTAATTCAGTTCAACTTTTACCGCAGGAGCATAATATCACTCAAAAATCACTGCTAGCACATTTACTAGTACCCTTTACAACGTATAAATAAATCTATTATTTATAATAAATAAATCTATTATTTATACGTGGTGAAAATCATTTTTAATAACCTTTAAAAAAAATGTAGCAGTTCATAAGTGTTGAAAATTATTTTAATAAAGCTTCCTTGGTGTTTAAACATCACATGACATGGATCCATTTCTCTCGCACTCTTAAAAACTGGAAAGACAAGGAAACATGTCAGCCATATTCATGCTACAAAAAAAATCCACTTCTCTAAATATTCAGTTCTTTTTAAGAAATGTTCAAATGTTGATGCTTAATCATATTTTTTCTGGAATAAAAACAGCAAATGTCTGCTCTCTCTGTGTATTTTTGAAAAACGCTGGGCTTTTTGTGTTGTTTTTCAAACTACTCCCTTTATTTTATCTAGAAAAAAGTGGAGGAGACCATCGAAGCGGCCATCAATGTTTACAAGCAGATGCACAGCTTTCCTCAGTAAGTTCCTGCAGAACCGCCTGCATGAAAAATTACAAACTAAATGTCAGCAAATGATCCCTTTCTGTTAAAGTTAATATTTCCAGATTGCATGTTGGTGGAGACAGTATTTTGATTCTTGAAGTAGGATATAGGCAGTTTATTGACAAACAGGAACGGTGCGTTGAAGCTCCAGGGTGATGGTCATCTGTTCCCTGAGTTGTCACATTCTCAGTGATGTTCGACGGCTGTTATCTAAAACGCCGTGCTGATCGGCCCACATGCATTGCCGTTGCTATCAGCTGTCATCCCGTCTCCGTGTGGGTGACTCATTTCATTTCTATGACAACTGCTGATCGCAGCCTATGTGGAGGTACATTTGGTTCCATCAGGAAAATTCATGCTATTAGTCAGAGGAGGGTGTGTGTTTATTAGAGAGTGAATGTTCTCTGCTTTTCTTGCCCGTAATTCAGGGGTGGAGTAAATTAAACGCCAAGATTATTTATTATCTGTTTTAACCAGAAAGAACTTCAGTTTGTTTAATACTCACCATTTATATTCAGTTTATGTAGGAATTATAAGAAAGAATAGATGCATTATCCATCCATTCACCAATCTAATCTGTCCATGCATCCACTCATCCGTTTATTCATCCATTTGTCCGCTTGTCCTTCAGACCATCTGTCCATCAATGCATCCTTCCATCCGTCCGTTCATTTGTCTGCCCAACCATCAATCCGTCCGTCCATCCATCCATTTTTCTGTTCATTCTTCCATCTGTCCATCCATCCAGCCATTCGTCCATTCACTTATACATCCATCCATCCATCCATGCGCCATCATCCATCTGTCCACCATCCATTCGTTCATCCATTAATTTTTCTGTCCATCCATCCACCCGTTCATCCATCCATCCATCCGTTGGATGGGCAGAAATGGCCTGTCCAACGGCCAGTTAAATAAACCAATAAATCTCTACCATTGTAGAAATACCAGTAGTAATATTTGATGTAAATGAATCATGAACTTTTGTCACTGTACATATATAATCAGAAAAAGGAGGACGAACTCTGGAAATATGAAAAAACGTGGATTTTTATCATGAATGTTGCAGAACTTTTTGTCCATCGATGAATTGTCACAACATTCCTGGCTTGTTTATCTGATGTGAAACATGATGTTTAACATTTTCCTGCAGAGATACATAAACTTAACCTGGGCTGTTTCCCTGCCTCTTTTCTTTTACCATAAGCTGGGTACATTGTATCATTCATATCATAGATGTGGGAGCTCATCAACATTATCCCGAGATTATTATACGTTTTTCATCCTGTCATCTGAGCCATTGTCTGCCCTCCACATTTGAAAGGCCGCGGTGGATCTTTATCTGATGCAGTGGGGCGACTGGTTGTTGTTGTGCTGCATATTTGCTGTGACAAAACCTCAGATAAAAACCTGTGACTAACCCGGTGTAGGAAGAGCATGACAGCAGGGCGGCAAACAATGAATTGAAAGGGCAGACGGAGATCAAGATTAGGCGGTAGGACCGGGTTGCTGGTTGACTCATTCAGCATATATGCTTGTTTCAATGAGATAAAGATGCACATGAAGGTTGCAGGCCTTCCTGGTGGTGCACACATGCACTTTGACACAAAACAACCCAGGAAACCATGCGGACGCAGACTTTTAGCCCCAATTTGGCTCATTTTGTTTTACATATTAATTTACACAAACTAGGAGATAGGAGTGTTTTGCAAGCTTATCATCAAATTTGCACACATTGTGAATACATTGTGCATTTTGGTATCTTTAATTTTGTGTGTACTTTTCATTTAACAATTTTTCTTCAGGTTTTAGTCAAAATTTGGGTTTTCTTTTTATTTGTCATGTTGTTTTTTGTTTTTACAGTAACTTTTAGTAATTTTTGCTACCTATATCAATAATATTATTTTTTAACAGGTTTAATTTCTGAAGATTTTTGTAACCTTGAGTTGTTTTTTTTTCTTATTTTTTTGATTTATGTATTTTATTTATTGAGTTAGTTTATGATGTTAAAATTGATCTAAGTAGTTGATATTTTAATTGTGAGCAGTACCTTTCATGATATTACATTTATAGTGACGGCACATTCGGATTCTGTTGTATCCATTTTTGATGCATATTTCTGTTTAACGTTGTTTCTTCAGGCCAACGTTGATGAGGGAACAACATTACCAGTATCTCAAGAAAGGTTTACGTCAACTATCGGATGCTTACGAGGTACAGAAGTCCCACTTTTCATAAAAAATACCAGCTTTTACCTTTTTTATTCTTATTTATTCTTTTAAGTCCTTGCATTTTATTGCTGCTTATGATGGATATATCACAAATTTTTTCTTTTTCTGCATTCTAACTATTTTAGCACAAATACTTGTTTTATATATTTGCGTTATTAAAGCATCATTATCAGCAACTGCTGCTTCTGATATGATGACAGTTCATTCTTTTATTGGAGGCAAAGCAGCGGAAATAACTTTTTGTGTCTCTAAACATTTCCTTGTGTTTAGAGACGGAATATGCTAAATTTATCACACATGTTCCCTTTAGTGTCTGGATGCGAGCAGACCATGGCTTTGCTTCTGGATCCTTCACAGTCTGGAGTTACTGGAGGAGTCCATTCCTTCTGCCATCGCCTCTGAGTGAGTCTCACGCTTACACACACCACAATTACTGCAGAGAGCTACAGCTTATACCCGGAGAAACTGTAAGAAAACAACAAAACCCATCAGCTGAATCCCTATTTTAATAGTAAAGTGAAGAAAATGAGGAATAAACTCACTTGCCATGATCAAGTCACGAAATGAATTTTGGATTTCAGTTTCATATTAGCAACAACACAGTAAACTGAAATCGTGAAAAAACTTGTGAAAAGAATAATCATAAACATAAATTGCAGTAGAAATAATTCTTCAAGCTTATCTAGCTGTTTTTAGTAATTGAATTCAAATTATTTCAATGTAGCTGAATTTTGTAAAATTATCATTTGTGTTCTTTTACGTCATATTGGGTTTGTTGTTTAGAATAAAGCACTGGTCATAATTAGTCATGTTTTTTTGTTTCTTTTGAAGCTTCAGTATCCACATTAATCAGAAACTTATTTGTAATTTTAGCCTTTTTATGTTTCCACAACTTGTTTTTCCCCCTGCATTAAAGAACTAATGAAGGTCTTTGAAGCTTGGAGGATTTTACTGTAATTATCATTCTTGCTCACTAATAATGACAGTGTGATGAGCAACACACTGTCTTTAAAGGTTTGTTTTGGACAACAGTTTCCAAGCAGCCAGGAGTTAAACAGAGAAACACAAAAACCGTCATCTGCTAAAATTACTGCCTTTCAGACGCAACACGTTGCAAACCTCAGTTCGCAGCGCCGCCGGCCTACGCGCTCATTATGACCGAGAGGGGCGCCACCTGGAGCGGCCGGTCCGGCGCCGAGCGCAGAGCGCGCTGGCCCAGCTTGAGCGTTTCTAACAATGGCAGCCCGACGACAGATTGCTTCCTCTGTCCTGTGAATGGGCTCGGGTCAGAACTGGCACCAGCTTGGTCAGAGTTAATGAAGGCGTCTCTTCCAACTCATTTTTCTCCTGGGATCCCTGCAGTTTTTTGATTTCTCTCTGCAGTGGAGGCTGGAAAGAGCGTCCACTGTGACACGTCAGCCGAGGTGATGCAAAGTTTTGAACTTTGCTTTGTTCTTGAAGCTCTCAAATTATTATTTTAAAGTTTTACTGGAAGTTTTATGCGAGTATTATTTTTGTTTTATAACTTTCTGTGTTAATTTTAGCGAATCAGAATCTTCAGAAATGATCAGAGATGACCATGCTTGAAATCTTTCAGTGTGTCTGAATTACTGGGAAGAATGAGCCAGAATTCCTCCACAGAAGTGAAAAACACTCAATAAGTGACAACCACTTATTGTTGTCAGCAGGTGGAGTAGAAGTAGATGTTAGATTTAAGGTGCAGTTACTTTTACTCTGAATGCAGGCTGCTTTTTATGGTTTTATCCGCATATGAAATTGTAATCTGAAAACGCTTTTTGAATTGACTCCGTTTATCTTAAATCTTCTGTCTCCTCAGAGTGTGTCAGTTCCTGGCTCACTGTCAGAGCCCAACAGGGGGGTTTGCTGGCGGACCTGGCCAACACGCCCACCTCGCGCCCACCTACGCCGCCGTCAATGCCCTCTGCATCATCTGCACAGAGGAGGCCTATAACGTGATAGACAGGTACGATCCGCACTGCAAAGCTACACAATCAGGTTTAAAGATTAATCTGCAGATACTCAGTTTTGCTACTGAACAGCTGTAGATATATCCTGACATTCGTTTTAAATGTATTCCTTTATATTTTCTAGCACTTAAGATTTTTTCCAGCTAGTTATTTCCTCATTTATGTCTTCTACCTTCCTCAGGGAGAAGCTTTTGGACTTCCTGTGGTCGCTGAAGCAGCCAGACGGCTCCTTTGTGATGCACATTGGAGGAGAGGTGGATGTCAGGTGAGTTATGGGCTAACTGCCTCCTGTTTTCTTTTCTCATGCGTATGTTTGATTCTGCGTTCCTTTGGATGGTTTTCGATGAGATGGAGTGATGTCATTGTGTTGGACGCAGATCAAACAGCTAGTAGGAGGAGAGTTGGTGTTTCACAACCAAACAGTCCACCCGCTTTTTGCTTAAAAATAGTTTGCAGTCGTGAACAGAGGTCAGAATTGGAGCATGCACCACTGGGTTAATAAAGTGAAGTCAGAAAAGAAAAGATTCATTCAAAATCACTGGGAAAACTGAACGAGACAAAATCCAAAGACAAAAAAGCTGCTGAATTATTCTGTGCACAAGTGAAAGAAACTGGAAAAAATGTCTCTTCTGTGGTCATTTTTTTCTCCTAAAATTCTTTCTACATGTAATAAATTAACAAAAAGCAGAAGTGAGGTTATTAAAAGACAAATACTTTGTGTTTTCTCTGACATTTTCCACTGTAAGAAGATTTGAATTTGTTGGTATAAATAAACCAACCGTGGTGGCAGGGTTGGTTTTGTCATTCCTGAATTTCACTCACAAGCCGCACAAAATCAGTTAATTTTTTCTACACATTTTAAAACATTGTTGTTCTGTTTCACTAATTTTGACTGCAGCTTTACTTTATTTAAAAACAAGCAGGTTTCAAACAAACGCAGCACCTGGCATTGTGGTAATAGTCAAGCTGCCACAATCTATTTATTTTAATAACTTAAAATAAAACTTTAGTATTGTTTAGGTAAAACATTTAAGATTATTTTAAAGCCATCTCTGTGGATCTGAATCCGGTTTTTATTTCCTCTCCCAGGAGCGCTTACTGCGCCGCTTCTGTAGCGTCGCTAACGAACATCATGACACCGACGCTGTTTGAAGACACAACCAACTGGATCCTGAGGTACATCCACAACGTCGCCACTGGAGATTTGTGTTTTTGTTTGTTTAGCAGCCGCCCAGTTTTTATTCTGACAGCAGTTTTCTTCCTGTCTTTGTCCTGGATGCAGCTGTCAGAACTGGGAGGGCGGCCTGAGCGGCGTGCCAGGCTTGGAGGCTCATGGCGGTTACACGTTCTGTGGCACGGCCGCCCTCGTGATCCTGGGCAAAGAACACATGCTGGATTTGAAGGCCTTGCTAGTGAGTGGCCGCTCTGCCTCTCTAATTAATCCAATCAAGGTTTTTACCGAGGTTTTGTGACTTGAATATTTTCAGAAATTCACCAGCTGTGATGAAATAAAATAAAAATGGATCAGGAAAGGATGAAAACCATGTTATGCTCTGGTGTTGCTGCTTCTTTAAAGGAGAACATGTTAAAATATCACTTCAGATGCAAAGCAGTTATAATTCAAGTGTGCATGTGAGCAGCTCTGGTTCAGCAGCCATAAAATGTTAACTACCGCTGAACCATCCGTTTAACGTCCCTGTGTGATGATAGTTTTTATTATTTTAGTCTTTTGGTCACATCGTCACAAGAAATCAGTCAGAAAACATATAAAGTCACTTGCAATCCGTATGTTTAAAGAAGAATTTAAAGCATAATAGTCATGATAAATCGATTATTGAAATAGTCGGCAACTAATTCAGTATTCGATTAAATGTTACACAAATTTTGGTTTTTTATTTACATGATTGAAGGACTTTCTTTGCCCTCACCTCCTGTGAAATATTTAGTTTTTTTCTAAATATAAAAAGTGTTCCTGTCTCACAGGTTAGTGAGTTTATTAGAACCCATGTTGACGGTTTGTCTTTAATGTAAACGTGTTTCTCGTTCTCGTTCCCAGCGCTGGGTGATCAGCAGACAGATGCGATTTGAAGGGGGCTTCCAGGGTCGCTGTAACAAACTGGTGGACGGATGCTACTCCTTCTGGCAGGCTGGACTCCTGCCTCTCCTGCACAGAGCATTATTCAACGACGGTACGTTGTCAAAGTGATCAGTGTCTTCAAACGAAGCAGACTGAGTAACTTTAAGATCCGTTCCACTGATGCGTAACAATCAGTTGGACTTCATTTTTTTGCTGAGAAAACAAAAAAGGTTGTTTGTTCAAATTTCAGGTAAAGGAAAGCTGTTCAGTTTTGAGATCTCGTCCATCCATCTTTTTGTCGATCCATCCGTTCCCCCTTTTTTCTGTTCATCTATCTCTTTATGTTTTTATCAGTCTGTCAGATTTACTTACTATTTGCAATGTGCATATTAAGAGTTTTGCCTCTGTGAAAAAGAAAAATTGCGACATAAATGTAACTTGTATCCATACTATTTAAACTTGCTCAAAGGCAAAAGGAGCTCTAAAATGTTGAATTAGAAAAAGGTTAAATTTGACATGAAACATGTTTACGAACTTTGTAAACATCAAATTTACTTGCTTTCACTTCAGTGTCTAGATACATATTTCTCCATTTCATGCTGCAGTGATGCATCTCAATGTTAAAGATCCTTTCAGTTTCATGTAATGATTCTAGCCAGCAGGGCCTAACTTGTTTTTGGTTGTTTTTTTAAGTTCGGTGCTAAATTTTGTTTAAATGTAATAAAAGAGAAGCAAGGAAGTCTGTCATATTTGTTAGAATTTTTCAGAGAAGTTTTAAACTGTATTTTCAGTGTGTTTGAACAGAGTCGTGTTTGAGTATTTATTCTTTTTGTGAATGTTTTCTCTGGTGCAGGAGAGTCGGAGCTGAGTCAGCAGCGGTGGATGTTCGACCAGCAGGCCCTGCAGGAGTACATCCTCCTGTGCTGCCAGAATCCAACAGGCGGCCTTCTGGACAAGCCTGGCAAGTCAGTACCCTGCCGTCTGACACACACACAATCAGGTGGGATTCATCATTTCATTATGATTTCTTCCTGTGTCCAGATCCAGAGACTTTTACCACACATGTTACTGCCTCAGCGGCCTCTCCGTAGCGCAGCACTTTGGGAACAAGGAGCATTACCACGAGGTGATCCTCGGCACGGAGGAGAACCGCCTGGTGAGTGGGCAGGGTGGGGTCATAGTGCAAGGAAAAGTTTCATTTTACAGGGTAAAAATGGTGCATTAGGGGTCTCCTGTTTATGCCAAATACAAGGAAAAAACAATGCAGTTGCGCTGTGCAAAGAGATAAAAAGACTTAATGGATATTATTGATTAATCACATTTTTGGTTTTACAGCTTCTAGGTCAACTCTGGAATTTTAGGGCCAAAATAAGATTTTTATTTAGAAGAATAAAGTTGTGATATTAGGAGAATAAAGTAGTAATTTTGTAAGAACTTTGCATTTCCTGTGAAAATGCAGTGTGAGTGCTGATAGCTGGATGCCGCTTTTGGTGAAAATTGCAGAAGACTTGCAGAAATGTAATTAAGGGGGAGAAGCTGCAAAAATCAAAAACCTGCAAATCGAAAAACTGTAGAAGAGTGAAAATGCAAAAATCCCACAGAACAGTGTTTACAAAGCTAAACTGCAAGGTAGACATTAGGAAGGGAAGAAGGGTTGGGATTAGGGTTTGGAGGGTAGATTGGCAACATTCAGTCAGTGGGCCAGTGTGTTTTTTTTTTCTTTTTTCTGAAGAATGATCATAATTTGAGCAAAAACTTGAAGAGGGATTTGAAATCTTCTCCTGGTTTTCATTTTCTCTCTTTAGGCTCCCACTCATCCAGTTTACAACATTTGTCCCGACAAGGTGGCTAAAGCCGTGCAGCACTTCCGCCAGTTGTCGGTTCCTGGCGCCAGCAGGCAGGCGGGACCTCCTGCTGATGTCGAGCCATCAGAACCGGCCTCTGCTTCCCCTGGGCCTCAGTCCTAGGTCGCCAGTCTCCGGGTACTGAACTGGATCCAATAGGATTTAATAAGGGAGCAGACAGGACGACGGACCCTCGGTAGAGACGAGGGCCAGAGTTTAGCAGCATTATACCAACATACAGGTCAACAGTATTGTCTGGACAGCTTACACATTCAGAGGAACTCCTGCTCATATTGCAGATGGTTTTATTCCTATGAAAGGAAAACTTGTAACTTTGTATAATTTCAGTATCACCTTACTTAATAAAGGTTTATACAGCAGTTTTCATCATGGTACTGTCATAAATCCTGATAATCCTCAGTACAACCAAAGCTTGTCCTGTTGACTCAAAGTTTTCTGCGAACTGAAGAGTTGTGCTCACCCCTCCAGCAGTGACTTCTACTCTTTTTGTAAACATAAAACATGGCAGACATTTTTCTAAGATGGGAGGTTAAATATGAAAGCCAATGACCCAACTGAGGATTATTTTAGTAATCGATTACTCTGATAAGATAAAAATTCCTATTTTTATTTTACCCATTTAAGCCTCATTTATTCAATATTAAATGCATTACAAATAAACCTATTCCTTTTTTAAATATATTACCTAATAACGCATAATTTAGTTATGCTTGATAATTCGGAGCAAAGGATGAATCTGCAGCTAAAAGTTTTATAACATGTCAAAAGCTCCACCCTGTTTGATTTAATATCAAGTTTAAGGCAAATCTGGTTAACCTTTTCTTTAACTAATTAATAATCGGACAGAAAAATATGCTTTTTAAATTTTTTACACAATTTGAACCAAAGCTACAACTGCCAATTGAGTTTTGTCAGATATTTTATTTTTCTTAAATGCAAAATTTATATTTTTGCACAATTTTGGCTTAAATTACTGCTGACTGTTTCGGTAAATTGACTTTGAGTCTATATACTCCAGTTAACTAATTGATAACTAAATTAGTTTATTTCAATAATCAATTTATTTCAACCCTTTAATTTTTTTTTTTTTACAATTTTAGAAATACATAAATACAAATACTTCCTTTTTCAAATAAAAACATTTTAACATTTGCTTGATTTGTATCTAAAAAAACCCCTGAAAAACCCTTTCTGCTTAATTTATCAATAATCTAGTATAGCGCTGAAACTGAGCCCTAGTATTTTTTTTTTATATATCTAAATGCAAAATTAATATTTTTGACTTTGTTCTTTCAGCAAATTGATTTTTTTCTTTAAATTAAAATGTATTATTTTAATCGATTCCTGACTAATCTGCTTCAGAAAACATTTTACATGGTGACGTCAGGAACCACAGGAAGCCCGTTAAAGGATAAAATAGTTTATTTTATAGTTTCATAGTAAAGGTAGGCCTCAACTTGCAAGACAATTGTTGGCAGTATGTACAACATACTTGTAATTTCCATGGAATGGAGTCAAAGACCTACCACACTAATTATATCCTCCTAAGTGGAAATAAAATGGAAACAATATACATACACACACGTCTCCTAGAGATATTAATTTTCCTTGGGAGGGGGGAGGGATGAAGTGTAGGGGTCAGGGGTCAGCAACATTTTTACTGAGTGAAGCACAACACGTCGACAGGGACTCACCTGGCCTCCGTTTACCTGGACATTCAACACCTAGTTCAAACCCGTTAACACTACGTGCGACAAATTGGTCTTTTCTCCATGAATCGTGTGGTTACCACAAAATAAAATAAAAAATGCATTACATGGTTTTGAAGACATCCAATCTGAATATATAAATGAGATGCCTAACGTATCCAGCCACCTAAAGTCATTCACTACTTCAAGCTAAAAGGACAAAATACGATACAAAGTTTAGGAATATTCTCCTTCAAAACATCAATTTCAACAAAAGGACTTAGAATTTTCATTTTTTAATATATATATAATTTTGTGTTAAATGTGACAGGCAGAAAACATCTGCACTTCTGTGGACCTGAGGCGGCCATTTGCTCAAAGCAGCTTCACATTCTTGAGTGGAGGTGGGGGGGATGAAAACTAGAAATTTTTTACATTTTTAAAAAGGTGGATTTTCTTTCCCAGGACAACAGATCGAGGTGTGTGTAAAAACTTAAACAGTTTATTTTTTCATTAGTCAAGCATAAAAATAAACAAAATACAACAAAGCAGTGCTTGGAAGAGGACACCTGGTTCCCCCTCTCGCCCCAAAATTTATCTTGAGGAGTAGAGACGGGGAGCGATGGAGGGGTGGGGTACAAAAAGCTTTAAGTCTTTGAGTTGCCAAGCTGCCTTTTTTTGAGTTTTGGATTGTTGTTGCTAAGAAACAGGTCAGGGTGGGCACCGACGACGGAGGGAAAAACTAAGACAAACGGGGACGAGGGGAAGCTGGGGAAACCTGAAGCTCTCTAGACGCACTGAAGCGAGTGGTCGTCCTCCATCCGGCTCGCTCCCTCTTCTCTGCTGGAAGGATAAACGGCGGCGGCGGTGGTGGGA
The DNA here is from genome assembly GCF_001444195.1 of Xiphophorus couchianus. NCBI lineage: Eukaryota > Metazoa > Chordata > Actinopteri > Cyprinodontiformes > Poeciliidae > Xiphophorus > Xiphophorus couchianus. The sequence continues at coordinate 5,923,541 of NC_040242.1, read as the reverse complement.
CATTTCAGGGGACACTCGTCTCCAGCGCGAGAGAGAACGACGAGGGGAGCTCGTCTCACCCGTCCTTCGGCAGTCTTCAGCTTATTGACTCTCTAGCTAGCCTCCATTCGCAGCTTCTTCCTGGTGGGCGGCTCCTCCGCCTCCGACTCGGAGCTGGAGTCGGAGCCGCCGTCGAACGCCGACACGGCGCTGCCTTTGGGGTTGGTGTACAGGCTGCTGTCAGGTGACGAGTAGTTGGTCTGGATCTGCGTGGAGCCTTTCACTTTCTCCAGAGCGCGGACTGAAAGCAAACAAACAAAAGACATGAGCGGCTGAGAGCATCAGGCAGAGAAAATAAAAATAAAAAACACTGAGGAATGCAGAAGACATGGTAAATAAATGTGAGACTGAGCGACAGTGGAGTTTATATTGAGGTTAGGGTTAGTTCGGTAGAATCGGTTCGATTGGGGACCAAACATTTGCAACATTTGTTGCATTTTTATAAACAACCCAAACCCTTTGGAAAAACCTGTTCCCCTCCTCACCTGTGGGGGCGCTGCAACAAGAATCACTGAAGGAATCACCATGAAAACCTCTGAGGAAGACATTGCGCGCATGTCTTCATGAAAAGTACACAAAAAACATCAGATTTTAGCAGTTGTAGAATCTCTTGTCTTCAATCTAAAATCCAAGAGCCATTTCTCCTGCTAGCACTCGACTGGTGTGTTTGTTTTGGTTGAATTTACCCAGAATGCTCTGCTTTACAGTCTGCTTCCTGCCGTGCCAGAGTTCACTTCAACCAAACAGAGATCCCTGGGGTTTTAGGGCGGACCAGGGTTTGCTTACAAATTCACACTAAACTTATTTTAAAAAATCAAACTCTAGTTGTCTGAATATCTGTGAAAAGCAGCAAGGAGACTGAAGCGCAGGGCATTCTGGGTAAATATAACCAAAACAAACAAAAGAGTCTACTGCTAGCAAGGGAAATGTTTCATTGTTTTTTGCCAGAGACAAAAGTGAAATCCTACAACTGCTAAAATCTGACGGCACTTCATTTTTGTTTACATTTCATGAAGAAGTTGCGCTCATGTCTTCTTCAGAGGGTTTCGTGTCGTTTCCATCAGTGCAGCGCCACCACAGGCGAGGAGGGGAACAGATTTTTCAAAGGGTTTGGTTCATTTTACAGCGCAGTGAGAAAACAAACCACAGTGGCTGAAAATGTAACAAATCAGGGTTTCCCCTCATTGTATTATAAGCCTGGCGGGCCACCAGGCTTTGCTTGTGCCCCCACCAGGCTAAGCAATGCTTTTTTTATTTAATTTTTTTTTTATATTTGCATTTTTTAAGACTTTATAGTTGATGTTCAGGCATTAATCTTCCAATCTTTCAGTAACACAATCATCAAGAGATATTTTCAAATTTCCTGCCAACTTTAAACATTTTTTAACTCAAAAAAACGACGGGCCACTAGATGAATGACTGCCCTGGCACCAACCATTGGGCTTATCAAGTTTTCTGGGGAAAACCTTCCAAATGTTGCAATTTCTGTCCCCAAACAAACCGAGTCTACCGGACTTTCAGGTGTGAAAACACCGCAAGACCCCAATCCTTGAGGAGCAACCTTTAGCTCAAATAACCGGGTCAACAGGACTCTGACTGCATGCTGATGAGGTCATTCTGACATGTGATCCAGGTACGTTGGACTATCTTAAAGTTGCAGGTCACTGGCCCTTTAGAGTTGAACTTTGAAGCTTAGATGAGGGCACATTCATGTGCTAAAACAGCCCAGTCAAAGTCTGCGCCCAGTTTATCAAATGGATTTAGGTCCAACGTGAAAACTGCTCTTCAGAGCGACAAAAGTCCCATCAAGAACTGACTTGGAGCTTTCTAACATTTCTATATTTTTAGTTTCTAAAAACAGAGATCTTTCTTTCCACTGGATCAAGTTCACCAGGTTTTTCTCAGTTGCAGCAACTCTGCAGATGAACACTAACACGTCCGGAGGGTCCGGCCTCCAGCAGCGGTTACCTTGCTGCTCCAGCAGAGCGTTCTGCCTCTTCAGGTCGTCGATGTCCTGCTGGTGCGTGTGGTTTTTTCGCCTCATGTACTGGATGTACTCTGTGGCTTTGTCTAGGATTTGAGCTCGAGACGCCTGTTTGGTAGACTGCTGTTAGTGACACATGCAGAAAGTGAAGCAATGACACACACATCACAGAGGATTCATCACATTTTCACAGAGTCTCCCTGCTTCTGTCACGACTAAAAACGAGAATCTGGGGCGACGCTTTCACATTTCAGGCTGACTGAACGGTTTACAGCGCCGGTTCTGAGCGCGCTCAGTGGCTATCTGTCACTTCACTGACAATTATTCCCCTTACATCTAAACACACTTATGCAATCTTTAATACATTGGCAAGTATGAACCAGAGATGAGCATTATTTATTCATTTAATAAATTAAATTCTCTAAACAACAATGAAGTGAAGTAACAACTCAAAAAACAAAAATATGACATTTTTATTGCTACATAATATTTTAAGACAATTACCCTTAGCAAATGTGCAAAATGCATTTTAATTACCAGCAGCTAAATCACAAAACTACATTTTTACTACATAAAAACACAGAAAAGGCATTTATTATTCTTTTAATTTGATCAATGTGTAAGAAGTTAAATAATCCATCACTGTCACTCTTTAAAATGTAAAAAAGCAAGAAAACAACAGACTCAATTAGGAAAAAATGTTTTCACAAGTAATAAAAAGTCTAAATAAATTTTAAAAAGTTCATAATCTTAACTTACCTTCAACTACAACCAGAGGCAAACAGCTTAGATTGACTGGAAAAGCCTGGATTAGACTGCAGAGATGGGAGGATAATCTCCTAATCTTGCTGTCTGACAACCATCTCAATTTCAGCCAGTTGTTTGAAAAAGCTTTTTTCTGCCACTTCTGTTAATTTGATTGATGTGAGATTTCTCTCTGGCAGCCAGGTGGCTCTGAAGTTAAACTGTTGCGTATGGTAGAGGGTCTGTGATGCTGCGGGCCTGTTTCTGTTCCAAAAGAGCCTCAGTAAAGTGCATTTCTTCTTCGTTTCTTTGAGACAACATCGTATTAGAAATAAAAATCTACTATTAGAGGTGTTTAGTTTTTTAATATGGGGTTTATAATTTATTAAAATGACCAAAGTGAGATTGTGCAACTGCAATAATATAGCAGTTTTAGACGTTTTTCCTCGTGGAGGTGAACAAGCAGTACTACTTCTTCTCTAGATAATTCAATTAGCAACAACAGAAAGCAAAACTCCCAGATTAAAGTTTCAGAATGACTAAGTCTAATCTTTACTAGTAAACATAAAGTCCAAGCTAATGCAAATGCTTGATATCTCATACCTAAACATACTGAAATATTGCTACAAATGACCTCCCGTGAATTATTTCAGTATTTCAGACAATATGGCCTTATGTGTGAAGCACTTTTTAAGCTGCTTCACATAAAATACAAGCTGCAAAAATATACTCCAGATAAATTACATACAGTGAGAAACAATTTAGAAAAAGTTGATTCAGAGAAATATGTAGAAAAGTTATTAAATGTCATTTAAAACTTCAAACTAGTCCAGATAAATAGAAGCTTGTCAAACAAGATGGCGGCTCTGAGCTATGGAGCAAAGGAGATCATTAGTGAAAAACAATCTGGATTTTAATTGCCAAAACTGATTTGTTGCCCAGTGTAACATTTCTAAAGCTAACTCAGCTCTGCCTCAGATCCCTGAATGGGCTCTTTGTGGTGTGATGACAAACGCTGCGCCCGATGTGTCCAAATCTTCTCAATGACACTGATGTGAAAACAGGAAGTGAGCAGCAAAATGTTCTCATAATAACTTCCTGACGCTGGTCCAAGTATTTAAACTGCCTCATTGCTGCCAATCTACAATCTCCCACCATCTGCTCCTTTCCCAGTCATTGCAACCATTTCCCTGGTGCACATTAAATTTAAAACAAACACAAAAATCGGATGAAGCAGTTCTCCTTTCTGAGAGTCTGAATGTTACCAACCTTTTCTCCCTGCAGGGCAGGTACCGAGTCCCGCAGGCTGTGAAAGCTGTCTTTGATGTGGTCCCTACGTTTGCGCTCCAGTGCATTGTGGTGTGCCCGTTTGTCTGCCTGCAATGAGAAGTCACAGGGCCTTCAGCCTGGCAGCAGTGCAGCGTGGGTAGGAGGACAGCGGGCGTCCAGCTGGCCGTCCCCGCTCACACCTACACAAGCTGCTCCGCTGCACAGCGTCGCAACGCTGCTTTACATCCACTCTGTGCTACAGGAAGGCAGAATTATTCATTTAAATTCACTGGGAATTACTGAGAAATAATTCATGTAGTCATCGATTAAACTGATGAACAGAAAGGTGTTAGTTTGGAAATTCAGAAATTACAAAAAAAAAAACAGAAATAAATGTTCTTGATGATGCCGAGAACAAATCAAAATTAATAACATTTCTAAAATGTACAGTGGATTAAAACGGAAAGTTCATAAATGTCCAAAAGTTAAAGGAGCAGTATTATGTATTTTCTAGGCTTACAGAGCCTTTTTTTTTTTTTAGGGATGCATGATATTATCGGTATCGGCCGATATTAGCTGTAAAATTTAATAGGCATTGTCCATTCTGTCAAAATAACTCGCTGATATAAAAGACGTAGATTTTATAAGATAAACCAGAGACAATGATACCTGCAGAACAGCATAACATCAACTTTGCACTGAGTGCTGTCATTGTCTTAGAGAGAGCAACGGTCATAAATAAATTTGACATTACACATAATGCATTTTCAGCCTCCTTTTTACCATTTTCATTTGGCAACAGGCTAAATTTACAAAAATAATGCAGCACTTTAATCCACAGAAAAGAAAGCCATACAGTTTCAGTAAGTAAGTATAGAAAAGAAATATCGGTAACGGTTAAATGAGTTTAAGTATATCCAATATTGTGCATCCCTAATTTTTATAGTACAATCAAGTAACTATGTTACCATAAGTTGTTATAAAAAGGCTTTTTATATATTAAATATGACTTAAAAGAAATTTGACTTTGTAATTTGACGCCTTGAAATTGTATCTGTCTCTTTAAGAACTCCAGTTCTTCCTGAAACTCTGCCTTCAGGATGTCATCACAACATGGTTTTATTTTCAAAAAGAATCCTGCCTTGTTTTTGTACATTACAGACAATAATCGCGTCTTTTTCCACGACTGAAAACTCCTTTTGCTCATCTAAAAAATGATTCCGTTATTTCCATCGAACAAAATCCAATTTTTGTTTTAATCTAAGGGGCAATATGACACATTTTCACAACATGGCTCCTCTGCTAGATATTGTTTCATGTCACAATTACGCACAACAATGTGCAAGTTTGCCATATAAAAGCCCATTAAAAACAATTTCTACTTGTAAAGTGACAAAAAAAGATGATAAAGAAAAGCAAAGCAGTTGATTTATGAACCAGAAAATATTTTTCAGTAAATGTTTTCTGCACAAAATTAACCAGACCTTCAGAAATATGCTAGATTCCCACTGGTCATGAGTTAGCCTACACAGAACCCAAGCGTGTTCATTGTTTACCCGTTGTTATGGAGGCATATTGAATCTGTCCTGCAAAAACAGGGAAGCGGACAACAATACGAGCAAAAATACAAACTGCAGATATTTAAAGTGCAACACAGCGTAAGCCATGTTCAGAAATTCATTTTTGGTGTTTCTTTGCAACCGTTTGAAGCCAAAGAGTCGTTATTCTTTTAAAACTTTAACGTAGAATCAGATTGTGATCGGTTGCAATTTGGGGACAAAAATGTTCAGCGGCACTTGACTAATTCAATATTGTTTTTGAAACATGTTTTTTAAACTGAAACATCTTTAAATCATGATAGTGTGCTTCTTATTTTGCAGTAATAAATATAAAAAGCTAAAATAATGCATATTTTCTACAAATACATACATAATTCCTATAACTTACCTCCAATAAGCCAAATATATCGACCCAGATTTTATGCCCATCTGACTAAAAGGATATTTTAATAACCCATCGAAAGATAAAAACAAAATCATAAGCCTTCTGAGGTTTACCAAGCAACAACTCAAAGAGACGACCCGCTAAGCTTTAGTTGTCCATTTGAAGGAATAAATACTTCTTTGCCACATGACCTGGTCACCATCCTGTCACTCCATCACCATGACTTCGTCCTGCAGCCGCACATCAGACCCTCATCCTCCTGAAAACCCACAGCGGGTCCAAACCCAGGTCACATCAACAGCTGTCTCTCAGACCTGCTACGAAATACGCCATGAATACCAAACCGGAGAGGAAAAAGGGCAACAAAATCTCACCGAAAGACTCAATTTAAAACGATGTTAGGATATTTTATCGTTTATGGCTCCTGTTCCAGAACATAAAGGCCCAAGATGTGCAAATTCTCTGTTCATGCATCATTTAATTATGCCATTCTTGTTTGATTTTGCTAAACTTCTTGTACAATCATTAAACACCAGCTTGAAACTGACACAAAAACACAGATTTGCATCATAATTGCCCTGTACAAGGCACAACATGGCTGCCACTGTTACATGACCAGAGCCAAGCTGGAGATCAGCTCACTTCTATGTTTTTAGGCCAAACCATCAAATCCTCCAATCAAACGTGCTTCTGGACTAATCCATGCTCTCAGGGCACAGACATTAAGCCCAACACTGAAGCCAGAGGCGGGACGAGCCAGACTGAGCGTCTTCAATAAAACACACGGCACAAACAATAAATATTACCAAGTACGTTTGGTCTAGTTTCTACCTTAGTATGCTCAAAATAAAATAAAACTAACCTAACAAGCAACTTTTCAGCAAGGCATGAGCTTGTTTAAGTCAATTATTCCTAAAAATCAATGAAAAGTTTAAGCTATAAGTGAAATAACAGTGGAACAAGACATTTAGGAAAGAAATGGCATAACAACAGAAGTGCAGGGTTTCCTCCAGAAGTCCAGAGTGGCAGGGTCCACTCGTTTCCCCACCGTGTTTTTGTTAAAAAAATGCTAAAAGCTGACAGGAAATTTTGGAAGTAAATCATCAACAGCAAAAAAAATATATATATAGCAGCAGATTAACTAAAACAAATCTTTCTGTAGGTTGTGTATGTACAATCAAACAGCATCAACTTTTTAAATAGACAATTGTCTGTTGAAGATTGATTTTATTATGTATAGACCTAGCTTAACCTGTCTTTGCTATAACTTTTGCATTTAAAAAAAATACAACAGTATTTTTCAAATAAGGTTATATGTGTCTTTTGTTTATTTAAAATAAACAAAAGTCAATTAGCCTGATGTGGGGGGCAAGTAAAGCCTGGTGGCCCGCCAGGCTTATACTACACTGGGGGAAACCCTGGAAGTTTGCCCTCGCAAAAAACAATAAACTTTAATTTTGCACACTGGAACTGGAAGACATTTTAAATATAAAAAATAAAACAATAAACAAAACAGAAATAAAAACCACTTACAACCAAAGCCATAAATAAAATATATTACAATAAAATAAAATATTACAAACAAATACAATTTGTTCCAAAAAATATCAGAATGGGAACTATCAAGCTCATTTTAATTGCTCTTTGCAACAGGCTTACTTATAACTAGCACCTTTCCATCAATATGAAGGAATTATAACTTTTAACAAGCTCCAAAGTCTTGCTGAAAAGTTAGTTTTCTCTTATTCCAAGTGCACTAAGATACTTGCATTAAAAACTAGACCAAAAATACTCTGTAAAATTTGGTGTTTTTGCAGTGCAGAGCTGAGCCAACGTTGCACTTGGTCATGAGATTTCTGCAACCGAGTTAAAGACGAGGTAGCAGACATGTGACTCATGCTGTCAAGCATCACAATGACAAACCAAAGTGACCACAAATGAGCCATAAAGCAGGCTGAAACAAGTTCAGTTTCAGGGGCAACATGGGAAGGACGCCGCCAAAAGTTTGAGTCTCTGAAATTATACACAACATACGAGGGATTGAAACACGCTGCCCAAAAATGACCCTTAATGTCACTCATCTGAAACTAAAACTGCAGCAAAAACCAGAAATATTCCACCAACCACATCCCGGCGTCTTGTGACGCTGCCATAGCATCAGCTAAACTCCACGTGCCTCCTGGCATCCACTCCCTGCATCAACCCTGCCATAAACAAACACATGACTAACCTCTGAAGCTATGTGCATTTACAAGTCTGGCAGCCGCTCTCGCAGCGACGGTTTCAGCACCAACGGAAAAAAAAGTGCAGAGGGGGCAGCAGGTCGTCGGCTTCCACCGCCACCACAGAAGCCGAAGAGCTAATTTTCCGCACATCTGGAGACGAGGAAAACATTTGCTAAATGTGAGAGAGTGATCTCAGAGCGAAGGGGCTGACGTTTCTTAGAACGGTGACCGAGATCTGGGAATGTGGCCTGTTCTGAAGCAGCAGGTTGAGCTTCAGGCTAACAACTCACATCGGCCTGCTAGCTTCAGATTAGAAGATAAAATATGTCCAACTTTGTGTCCAGAACCTCATTTCATTGATACAAACTACAACAGTGAGCATTATTTAAGACGTCTCTGACATAAAATCACACATTTATAGAGCACACACCTAAATAGATGTGTGTTTTATATTTTATAAAGGCTCTCAGAACTCAGCTCTTCTTTTCACACCCATGTTAATCAGATTTTTCTTTTATTCAGTTAATTAAAACGACCTACTTCTGGAGGCTCACTGATGCTGAGTCTGCTTTTATAAATATACACGACTTTTGTGCCTTCTCAGCTTTAAAAAAAGACAAATTGAGTAGGAAAAATTCATGAAATTACTGATGTTTGTTGATGGGACACAGCAATTATTAACTTATCACATAAAAGGAGCATTTTTCCAGCTACCTAAGAGGACACGCCGACTCCGCTGCTCCTCCATTCTTTACATACTTTGACAGTGAAGCTTTACAAAAGAGGGCTGGGTGCCAAGCCCAAAGCCGCCTTCGCTTTATCATTTGCGTATGGAAACCTGGGCTCCTCCTTACCAGAGTGCTTTCTTTATGCAAGGAATAAAGCAGAAGAATAAAACTAACATAACTTGACACGTTCCTAACATGAACCCATAATGATTACTGCTTCTATTATATTTAAACTAATGATCCATGCAGATCCAGAGTAAAATCCAAAAACAAAAGAGCTACAAATATATGCAATTTCTCCAGTTGAAAGAAACAGACTTCTTAAAAGTCTTATTAGTGTTATGAGTGAAATGTTTAATATATCAGCTTCTTATTGTTGCGCTACACAAAACAGGTTTCTCTCTTCACTCAAGTTTCAGTTTCAAATTCAAACTAAGACCATAGACGAGATTCCAACCGTGCCGATGAATATTACGTCATTTTAGCTGCATGAATAAAGCAGCTTTTAGGTTTAAGATAATTTTAAATATGGTAAGTTGTTGCCTTCTGATATTGTGCAACTTTGTAGATTTGGTCATTTCTTGTACAGAAAACCAAACAAACTGATATGCTATTGTAAAGAGCATCGCTTTGAAAAGCGTTGCTTACGGGTACAAACAGGAAGTAGCGAGAGAAAACGACAATGCCAGGGGGGGTAACTGACCTGGAGCAGTTAGAGCTCATGACAGAACGCGCCTATGAGGAATTTGGGAAACACTGGTTCTAGTTTTCATAACTAAAGTCAAAAGTAAAAGCTCCTTTTTGTCAAAAATGTGTCACAAAGAGTCCAAAATTATAACTTGTCTGATTATAAAGCGTCTAGCTGTTTGCATCTTTGGAGAAACTCAAGTAGCATTTAGATTATTTTCTTTTTATTTTATTGAACAATTTTCACAAAGAATCTGTAAAGCGTGGCATTCAGCCGTTTTTTAGCTAATTTTTTTTTAAACATTTTTTTCTTTCTTGCAAAGCAGCTCAAGCTCACAATGATTATACAGCAAAAATCTAATTGCTGCCAAAACGCTTCTAATTAGGTAACAGTTTGGGACATGAACATGCTGTGAGCTAAACCACAAAACTGTGAAATTCAAGTCTTCAACAACCTCTAGGTTTTCTTACAAGCCTAAACACCGACTTGTTCCTTTTTCCCTGCTTAAAAAAAACAACAAACAAAAAAAGTCCCCACAGCATACTGCCGCCACCAACATGTTTCCCCATAGTCACGGTTATTTGAAATAGTGCGGGATGTAAAGTTTTCCAAAACACAAACCACAAATTTGTCGCTTACTGTGGACGGCCAGGTGTTGGTGGCGAATATTTTAGCAAATACAAATCTGAAAAGTGTGGCACGCGTTAATCGTCACAGCAACTCCCTGATTGTTCCTGGTAAGGGAAAAGCTCCTCAAAAACTAAATGTTTTGTTTTCAGCTTAATGCTTTTAGGCTGAAACTGAGAATGTTTACTTTATAAACTTGATTGTTTTCCGCTTCTGTAGAGTTTAATATATTCTATCATAATACCAGTTCTAATGCTTAAACAAAAACAAACAAAAAAACATTTTAAATTTAGAGGCCAAGAGAAAAAAAAAGGGACGTGTTTTCGTGCAGCATCCAAGTTCTGCGCTGGCTGCATCTCTTCCCGGTTTGAGAAGCAGCGATACGTCATTCATTTAGCCGCCTGTAGGGAGAAGATGGCTCTAATCTCTGGCTGCAATACAGGAAAAAACATCCCGCCGCAGTCCGAGATGCAGGCGCGGCTTCACCACACCAATAACAAAACAACAACATCAACAGAAAGGCCTCTCTCCTCCCCGACTCCCTCATCCTAACCCGACTCTGTTTACCGAGATGATGGCCTGCGTGAAATGCTAGAAAGCCCCGATCATAAGCGGAATCCCCGTGGTGGGAAGTCAAGCGCCGGTAGGAGGGGGAGGAGGAAGGCTGCTGCCACGGAGAACAAACAGCTTTGTGTTTACCGGAAAAAATAACAAACCTGCAACAAAACCAGTCTTTGTAGCGGGATAAAGCTTTGGTCTAAATATAGACGTCGTGAACGAGTGGACTCCGTAAGGGGAACACCCTGCAACGCACAGTGCGAGCCAAAATCGTCTCAGTAGTAGAAACGCATCATTAATTCAATTCTCGATGCAACAACCACGAATGTGATTGTTTAAATATTTTCCTAGTGAAGCAATACTCCTTAACGCGATAACGTTACAGCCATGTCCTTGGGGCAACATTAAATACCAAAACAAGACAAAGTTGATGAATAAAAATAACTGAACAGCAGGGGAAACATTTTCTCGACAGTGGCCAAATCCCCCCACAGCTTTACGCACCACAGAGTGATATCTCGGTGATTCTTCCTGCAAAAAAACAGAACAAAAAGTACAATTGTAGCCATAACTGTTCGGCAATTCTTAACTATTACGCTGAGGTTTCTAAAAAGTAACACAATTCAGCCTATTAGCAACAAGGCAGGCTAAGGGGTTTTGTGAATTAACCAGAATCCTGATTTTAAAAAATAACTCAAAAAAAGAGCAGCTAGTCAGCTAGCTGGGCAGCTAGTTGAATGCTAAATCGCCAGCTAGCTGCGGATAACGTCCCTAAAAAGCGAAAAAGTGGGTATACTCACGTCACTATCGACTTCGATGTCATCGTTATCACTCATTCTTCGCTGAAATAGTCTGGTTTTAAAGGGACGGGTAGCTACAAACACAGCATGGATCAGTTGAGCACCGAGCGGCGCAGCTAGCAGCAGCAGCTCACCTTCTGTTTGGACAGAACCGTCTCCACGTGATTACACTCCACACGCACGACTGTTGCTGCGCAACACGCATGCGCGACATTTATGTGGGAGTTGTAGTCCGACGACGTCGTCTTCTACAAAGAATCAAAAACATACGGACTCTCCAAGTATTTAAACGAACAAGTGTTACGTTAGTACAATTTCACAACGATTAGCGTTATAGTAATTAACATAAATACCTCAAAATGTTTAATTAAAAACGCAACTTTTGTTTTTTAAACTACAATGCCCCAAAATCCGAACGTCTGTCTGTGACGTCACATCGTTTGTTTTTTCGTGTTGCTCTATGGGAGTGGTAGTCTGAGTCACATTTGTATTCTCAAAGGAGCTGAAAAAGGCCACGGCTGAGACACGTGAATTTCAAGAATAGACTACAGCATGAGAATATTACCAAGGCAATGATCTGAGTTTATTTAGACTTACTGGTTGTAAAGTAAATAAATACAAATTGGGAGAAAAAAAAATGCACATTAAATTTTATCATAATATTGTGCCTCTTTTATTTTTATTTTCTTTTTTTGTTTTAAAATGGCAGGTATTGGAGTTGCAAAAACAACACAGATGGCTTCAATAAGAATTAGGTTAAAAATAAATGGGGGAAAAAACATTAAAGATTGATATGTCTTTATAATAATTGGTTTTTATACTGATTTCCGTCCATCCATCCATAATCAAACTTTTTCATATAAATTGTATAGCTTTAATGTACATACAACCAATTTCAGGTCACAGATCATCACAAATGAGCCTATAAGTAGAAAGCGAAGTAAAAGATACACTGGATTGATTAAAAAGTTTTTACAAATATAAATCTCAAAATAATGCTAAATCTGCAAATCTCCCTGAAAAATCATCCTCATGGTGAAACGTGGTGGCAGCAGCACCACCATGCTGCGCTGAATCTTTTCTTCAGCAGGAATAGGGAAGCCAGTCAGGGTTGATGGGAGGATGAATGGACCTCAACATTCATGTCTTAATTTCCCTTTGGAATTAATACATTTTGAATTTTCGCAAAGAAAAACACGAGTTGTGTGAGGAATGTTCCTTTTTTATTAGTAGATTGTAAACTATGTGATCTTTTAAATGCCATTTTCTATGAAAATAAATAAGTTGTTCTTTAATTTAAAAATGTGTACACATTTTCCAGTCTACATACTATGAGAACAAACTATTTTTGTTGTAGCGTAACATGATAGTTCTAGGTCCGGATGGCGCTCCTCACCATATAAGCTTCTTCACTTAGCCCCAAACTCCTTTCATCATGACCTCTATCTTGACCTTTTGGACTGGAGAAGGCCCAGTGTTATTGCAGATGAGGCTCCTGCTCCTCTGTCCATACGTGGATTGTCTTGTGTGGGGAACAACCTCCTAATTTTTTAATTAAAACAGACATTTAACTCATACTGAGTGTAGCACAGTTTTTATTTTTCTGTTACAATTACGCTAAGTTAGAGCTGATTGATTTGGCGTAATTTTTTTCTCGCTTTCTTTTCTAAAAAGAACAAAAATATGAAAGAAAAATATTTTCAAAAAGCTACTTTTATTCCAGTCATCTCGTCTGTCAGTTGTATGACGAAGTGTCAGAGAGAAGCTACATTAATGTTTGTTTAATTATGACAATATAGGCATAATATTACCAGGACGTCTTAAAATTGCGAGAAAATAAATTGTTTTAATAAGAAAAAAAGTTTTGCTAGATTGTGATTCCTGCTGAAAATCATGCTGCTGATAATAATTTGGTGGTGATGTGTTAAAAGATTACATATTTCTATTAATTATTAAGTATTATCTATAAAACTTTACATAACCTCACAAGATTCAGCAGATCTCATTTGACCTTTTTGATATTTTTGTGTTAGGGTTCTCATAAACCTTTTTCTCCTAATATTACGGATTTCTTGTAATATTATAACTTTAATCTCAAAATTAAAAAAGAACAAATGTAGCCTAACCCTATGAATAAATAGGGTTAGGCTATTTATTGCCTAATAAATAGTCAAATAAGACCGATGGCGGTCTTATTTGACCGCCATCGAACAAGATGGCGGTCCTTAGCGTGCTGACATCACTCTGATGACGGAAAGACAAGGAATCAATTGGCAAAAAAGATAAATATATATCTGATTTTCCAAAAATGTAATCTTTAAAAAGAAAAAATGTGATTAACTGATCAAATCAACTTATCGCCCAGCCCTAATTTGAGCGCATCATGCTGGCTAAAAGTGTAATGTGTTTGCCAGATTTCAAATAATCTGCTTTCATTCTTCCTTTTTCACCAAATTACACTGTAGATAAGAAGCTTACAGTGTGGATTATGTGGCACAGCAACAGTGGATCAGAACAAGCTGGAAACATCTTTTCTCTTTTCCACTAGCAGGTCAAGAGGCCACAGCAGCTTCAGGAGACGCCATGCTGTCCTCTCCTTCTCCTGCAGATCTGCACTGGCCTCCATCTTATCATCTCTCTGCGGATCATCCCGCCAAATCGCTCGCTTGCGCCTAAATCGCTGTTGGGATGAATTAAACTGAAGGCCACGCCATTGAAACACAAGAAGAGGTTTACGAAGAAATATTGCATGTGACAGCATGGCCTAAAACATGAAACCGTAATAAGGCCAGGCTTTAATAATGCATCTGATCCAGAGAAGCCTCTTCGTTTTCACAGACGACAAGAAGAAACAACAACTGTAAACCACAATTACATTCTTATTCCCAAAGTCATGGATAATGGTGCAGAAAAATGTGTTAATTAAAATGGAAATATTTCTTCATTCTTGCCACACAGTCAGTGTATTCCCTCTGGTCTGGGCTCAGTAATGAACAGTTTCAGCTCTATTTCAGATTATAGTGTTCAGTCTGATGGGAGATCACTGATTATAGAACTGAAAGAGGAAGGAAGATTGTAAAAAAAAGAGTATAGATTTTAAGTCTGACTGGCATTAGAAATGCCCAGTCTCTCCTGTAGTTTGTTATAAAGAAAAACACAAAAGAGCAGACTATAATATATAAATATTTAGGCACTTTTTTTATGCTGTTTTAAGTGTGTGACTTAAAAGAGATGTAAAATAGCAGGATAGTCAATCAGCAAGTCTCAAGCCATCTACTGCATGCATTTAAGTTTATTTGTTAAAGGAACAATTTGTGCCATAAGGGCAAAAGTATTTTAACAATCACCAAACAAGGAACCTATGAAATATTTTTAAAACACATAAGCAAAATATACTATAGTAGTGACATTTCAGTTAAATGATGATATTTTACCAAACTATTGCTATGATGGTGGGGGGTTTTGTCTCAGTTATGGTGATATTATTGTTGTTGTTTTTTTTTTTTTAAATATAGTCTTATTTTTGGGATGTGTGCTTTTCCTGTAGCATTTTGAAAAAAAAAATTATTAATGAATTTTGTCCTCTGATGTGTTTATTGTTCATAAATTCTCCTTTTTCTCTAAATCCAACAATCTGTTCTCTTACTGTCAGAGAGAAAAATTAGAATTTTAATAATATAATTCAGTTTATTTACCAGTAAAAAAAATGCTGGTTTGCAACAAACAACCTCTCAGCAAAGACCAATTCATAACAAATTTGACTGAATCTATTTTATCCAAATTCAGTCCTCACTGATCCAGTTGGGAACCTAAAAGGGAATCAAATCGCTTTGATTAACTTAGAATCAGCAACTTTAAAGCCACAAACACTGCTAGTTTGCTGCGCTGAAGCGTATGTGTGCGTTTTAACGCAACACAAAATGGTGAAAGAAATCGGCGGTTGCTTCTGTGGGGCAACTGTCCCCGCTTATCAACCTGAGAAGGATTATGAGGCAATTTCAGAAAATGGTTTGAAGGCCATTATTCTGCAGCAACAATGAATATTCACGAGTGGTTGAGGACAGCTGATAGTCTTCTCAGGAAGTCGATGTTCCAGTAAATTCCACCCAACGTGAGAAAAACAAAATACAGAAGCTTCATGTTGAACTCTGCGGGCTTCAGTCGGTGTTTCAAATGTTAAGGTTCATGAAAAATACGGAACAAGTTTGGCTTGTTTACAGAGGCTTCCAACATAAAGCTTCTCTTCTAAAAACAAAACTGTAGCGCAACAAACCTCATTTTAACCAACCGCAAGAGTTCTCCAACAGTGTCCCCTGGACATTTGAGAAATGGCTGCTTAGCTGCAATGCAGACCAGCATGCACACCTCATATCGGCTGTTAAGAGGGCTGATGATTTGAACTTGCTTTGCAATAACAGGAACTACCTGTATTCTAGCTAAAGTTTGTCTCAAACTAAGTCATGCAAGAAGCATTGATGTGAAACAAATCGAGTCATATGGAAAGCAGATACTGCATGTTCATGCACATAAATGTGGTTTTATGACCTACTGAGTCATGATAAGCTGTAGTGAGTTTGTCCATGTAGTGTTTCCTTTTTGTCTACATAATTGTTTACAGAGGCGGTCCCAGCCTGTTTGGCGCCCTGGGCGAACCACCTTTCCAGCGCCAATGGTATGATGGCCATCTGTGTCTGTGTCATCCAGTTGGCATCTCTTTGTTTTGCAAAAGCTTATTCTATTCAAACATTTCCCTGAGCTCCAATTCCTATACTGCTGTCTCTAATAACTGAAACCTGGGTGCTTTAAAATGTCCCATTCCAGTGTCTTCAAATAAACTTATTCATAACATCCAAATATGTATCTTCTCAACAATAGACATTTAATATCAATCAAACATTGAATATTTAAGACATTAGACAGCTATGCTGACATAGTGTAAATTACAGCAGACTCAAACTGTACTCATCATTAATAATTTACTCAATAGTAATATTTAAAGAGTTCAGCACGTAAATCTTGGTTTTACTTTCACTCTAGGCATAAACAAAAATAACCTGCAAGCCTTAACTTTAATAATTAACCTTAGACAAGTGAGCACGCTTTGCAAATTACTTCTCCTTAACATTTATCCATCCATCCATCCATCCATTTTCTGTTCACCCTTGTCCCTAATGGGGTCGGGAGGGTTGCTGGTGCCTATCTCCAGCTACGTTCCAGGCGAGAGGCGGGGTACACCCTGGACAGGTCGCCAGTCTGTCGCAGGGCACCTTAACATTTATGTCTTTGCAATTCAATAAAACACATAACATAACTTCACAAACTTCTCCAGATGTGGAGGAAACCAATCTGTTCCACAGTTTGACCTGGGGTCAAGCCTTCAAGACAATACACAGGGCAACCTGACCCACCTCTGCTGGTTCCCCGCCTGTCAGACACAGAGAAGGGCAAGTTAACCTCGGAGAGCAGCGGAGTGAAACGAGACTTTTGTTTAATGTAAAAACTGTTTATGAATCACATTACAGCTCTTTCTCTAACATCCGCACAGCTTAGCTACATTTTGAGGGAACATTTCCGAGTTTTTACAAAATAATTCTGTTTTTTTGTTTGTTTGTCTGTTTCCAGCACTGTACTTAATAAAAGTACAAATAAACTGATAAAAATTTACTTTAGCAAGGCTCCAGATTACTCATTCAATGTTTGCTGGATTAAAAGTGAATGAGTAATTGTTTTTAAAAACAGTTAAAGTTTGGAAAGAAGCTCGTTGGATGTATTCCCTAATGCAATGGTCTAAAATATCATTAAGAGTACTGTATGTATAATTTATTTAATACATCAGTGCTGTGTTCTTTTCGTGAATAATACTGCAGATAATCATGTTTTTATTGTATTAACTCTTTGTAACGGCGTTTACTCTTGGACTTGTGCATCAGAATTTCAGGGATGACTTGCAGAACTAAATGCCATTAAGCAAAATAAGAAAGAGGAATGATAGTATCTTTTAAAATTTTTATTTAACATAAAACAAAACCAATGTGTTATTTTAGCTGCAGTAAAAACATTCAGGTAAAAGTTGTCTGCCTGAATAAAGGGGGAACAGACACAAATAAGCACTGGTCATTTCCACTGACGTTTCCACTCCAAAGTTTAAAAAAGATTATAACGGGTAAATAGTCTCCCATTTTAAGTTACTATAATGGGAGGCTTATCATAGTGTAACTTATTATATATTTCCTGGACTGGTGTCAGAAAATATTTTAAATTAATGACAATTTTCAGGACAAAAAACAACTATTGAACCCAAGAGTTGTTGTTGTTTTTTTTAAACTAATTTACTCAAATAAGTTATAGATTACTTAGTTGACCTGATTTAATCCTGGAGAGGAGTAAAGTAGGAGGGGAGAAGATAAGAGGAAACGTGTTGCCCAACAGGTAAAAAAGCTGCAAACACATCTCCCAGCTGAGGAGTGATTGTCTCTGGGGAAATCACAGTTTTCCTACAATCTGACCTCCTCAAACAGGTGTGCAATTTTCACCTGCAGCCTTGTACAGTAAGTCTTTTGACAACATTCTTGCGTCGGTAGTTTTTCTTTTTTCCATATGATTGTTTAATTTTAAGAGAGAGAAACAGAAATCCTGTGAAAGTTATTTGTTTGCACACAGCATGCGTGTGCGCCTGCAGGGAGGATGTGGTTGTCAGTTCTGGAGATGGAGGCAGAAACAGATATAAATAGATATGCACCATATGATGCATATTCTTTGTTGATAGATTTATCAGATTCTATGTTTTCAGTTTCTATATTTTTTGGCTGAATATCACTGTATTTTTAGCTAATTGTTCATATTAAAAAGTCTGAATTAAATCATTTGGATTTATCTAATTCTAACTCAAACCAGTCTGAGCATGAATTATGTCTAATTTCATACTTATGCTATCAGTTTTTTGTTTTAAAGACTTCAGTCTTACTATTCAATCCAGTTCATTTCCAACAACACAAGGAAAAATAAACTTTCATACCTTAGTGGTTTTCTTGATTGTCACCCAAAACGCAAAGATCCATCTGTGCTTAAATAATGAAAGAATCAGATTCAGAACAGCTCGTGTAAAATAAGTTCAAAGGCTCCAGGACTATAAAACGTGTACTCTGAACTGACGTACGAAGCGCTTTTTAATCACTGATCTTAACTACTGAAATAATCCTGCCTGTCAGACTAAAAGCAACATGTCTGCTTTTGGCAAAGACTGAAAAAAGTGTCAGATTTAGAGTATTTTTTTCTTAATTTGGCTTAATCTGTTCTCTGATAATAATGGGTTGCTATTTGTGGAACAGAGGAAGTTCTAACAGTTTAATGAACCATTAAAGTTTCAGAATGAATATTCAGATGACAGTTGAGGCTGTACTTTTGTTTCATCAGCTTGATCTGTTTTTCAGGCCTGGATCTCGACATGGGCGGCACAGAAAATCCGTTTTCTGATTCAGATTTTCCGAAAAATGATGGCTTCTCGCCCAATCTGACAGCTGCCAACACCAGCTCGCTTTACCCGTTTCTTCTGTCACCAGTGATGGACAAAACCATCAACATAATAATGATTATAGTGCTGTTAACCATCATGGTTTCACTGGGATGCACCATGGAGGTGACCAAGATCAAAGTAAGCAGCTCATCCACATGAATCCACCTGTTTTAAAGTTTCTCTTGATCACATTACTGTAATATTTCTACTCTCTGCTGCTTTCCAGGATCACATACTGAAACCGAAAGGTGTGGCCATCGCAATTCTCTCCCAGTATGGCATCATGCCTCTAACAGCGTTTTGCTTGACTAAGGTTTGTACAGCAGATTTAAATCTGTTTGCATTCTTGCATTGCACTGCATCCAGATGCAATCATTTACCAAATACATGTTTACAGGCTTCAATCACATTTGTAAATTGGTTCAAACCTGCAAAAGCTGAGAAAGCATCATCATAAAAACCTCACTACACAACAAAAAACAGAAAAGAATAGAAAAACGTTAAAATAGATTTAGAAGTTTGACAAGTAAACAAACAAACAGAAAAGAAAAAAAAACAGAATGTTTTTAACGGTTCTGAAGATAGTGTGGGAAAATCTGAGGACCGAAACAAGAAAGTTTCTGTGTAAGCAAACAAATCAGAATTATTTTTCAGGTACTTTGAGTCGCAACATTTCAAGCTTCTGTTAAAATTGTCAAAATATTTTTGAGGAGCTGTGCTAACAAGCTCAAATAATTGCAGGTGATGCTCTGCAGGTCATTCAGCTCTAATGATTTACGTCGCCACTGACATGTTCTCCTAATCATCAGGCATCTTTATTTATGAGTCTTTCACAGAGACTCATAAATAACTAGTACCTTGATTACTGATATATTGAGTTGAATGACCTGCAGGACATCAACTAAGCTGCTTATTTTTCTTATTAACGCGACTCGTCTTGATATGTTCCTCATATACCCCGTGTTGTTGTTGCAGGGGTTCCAGGTGCCTGAAGCCACAGCTGTGGTGATTCTGATCTGCGGCTGCTGTCCTGGAGGAGCCATGTCCAACATCCTGGCTCTGGCTATAAAGGGAGACATGAACCTCAGGTACACAGACATGTTCAGGACAACAAATAAAACCTCCTGCTCTTTCTGAAACTCCGCCTTGAGGAAGTCAAAACAAGACGCTCTCGAAAACCATTGCGCTCCTTTAAAGCTCGTCTAGAAACAGACGTCTGTAGCCTAATATCACTTATATTTAGTTGATTTCACAACCCCATGACCATTTGGTCATGGGGTTCTGCATAAACAGGTCTGCATGAACAGACAAGGTTAGAAACCAAACTTGTCATTTTATTATAGGCTATTTCACTTTTTAATGAGGAAATTTCCGGCGGCGATGGATAGCTGCTGTCAATAATAATGACAGCATTCTTATGCTGTCATTATAATAATAATGACAGCATAAGAATAATAATATTATTATTATTATAATGATGACAGTGTTTGCTGCGGTGAAATTTCGGTGAAATCGCGCAGCAAACACTTTTTACAAGATAAGAAGATTAACGTTCATATACTTTATAAGTAAGTATTATGAGAAAGATGTGAAATATCGCATTATGGAGAAGGTACGTGTCTAACCGTTGGTAACCATGGAGACAGTGCCGCACCGTCATGTAGCCTAGCATGTCTGGTTAGCATCTCGTCTTCTGAACGTGTTTAATGTTGCTCCGGTTTAAAGGGAAACGCTGTTTATGGCGTAGTGACATAAATCATGTGGTGTAAATTCAGGCAATTACCCACTTCGATCAACACATCAGGAGGGAGGAGGTACTGGCCAGTTTCTGAGCTAGCTATGAGAAGCTTTTGAAAATACCTCCGTCTATGATCCCCCAACCAGGTGTGCTACGTTGCTTATACAAATTACTTTGACTAAAACAAGTAGAAATCATGAATAAACTGGCAAAAACAACTTTGGAAAACAATTTAAGTCGGTCTGTTCAATACTCCCATCTCTCACTTCGAACATCCAACATGGTGAATGCTTAAGTGGTAGTTACAAAGGGTCAATATGAGCTCTGCTGATGTGTACTTCCACAAGTTGTTTGCTAATTGCTGCTGGATAGTCTGAAGGAGCCAAGTGGGGGAGGAGCTGCACCTCTGACCCCCCCACCAAGGCCTAATGCACACATGAAATAACCTCAGCAAAACTCCAGGTATGTTTTTGATGAGGGAATCACATTATAACATGATGTAAAACTCAAAAACGTTGATTACATAATACTGCTCATTTGATAACAAGTAGGGAATAGTTTCTCTGTGAACTAACCTTTCAAGATGACTGTTAATTGTCAAATTGTGGACGAAAGACTATTATTATTATTATTATTATTATTATTATTATTAACATAGAAGAATTTCAACAATAAAGTCAAAATGGTGGGAAAAAAACTTTAAATTCCATTTTGCACTTAGTCACAATAATAATTAATAATAATAAAGTGGAAAAGATATGCTAAAGGAAAAGCAGTTTGCTTAAACTGCTGCGTTCCTACAGCGCAGTTTCAGCTTTATAGTGTTTACATGCACACATAAAATTCTTGCTTAATTTTTTACTGTCCAAGAGAACGTACTGTACCGTCATAACTAGTGGGAATAAAAAACAACTTCTGCGTCTATTGTGTAATATTATGGAGACCATAAACCATCTTACTGTTACCAGGCTAAAGGTTCACCTGATTGACTTGACAAAACAAAACCTGCATTATTTACCTCATTGGCGGCCCCTAGAGGATTTACTGTTCATTACAAGTAAAGTTAGGCAGGCACAACAAACTTTAAACTTTCATTGTATTTCTGTTGCTGAATATATATTGGCGGGTTTTTTTTAAATTCAGATTTGTAAAAGGTTGTTTATGTGTATTTGTGATTAAAAAAGTAGGTAATGTTCTGTTTCTTTTTTTTTTTAAATCTTACCACTGTGTGATTAATTGATCTGAATTTAATAAAACTGTGTTCAGTGTAAGGATTGCAGGTTGATGAACCGCTTTTTTTAATAAATGAAAGTTACATACAGCCTAAATATATTAAATATTGATAAATATTGAAGATTTGAAGATGGAAAAGCCTTTCCAAGCATTGAAATTGTTTTTTTTTTTTGTCCCTTCAGCATTGTGATGACCTCCTGCTCCACGCTGCTGGCTCTGGCCATGATGCCTCTGCTGCTCTACCTGTACTGCCATGGCTTCTCCAACCTGCAGAAAGCGGTGCCGTACGTGGGCATCATCACATCCCTGGTTGTGATCCTGATACCTTGCGGAGCCGGCATCCTCATCAACTACTACCGGCCGCAGTATTCAAAGATAATCACAAAGGTCGGTCGAATCAATGTGGAAAGAATTTATTCTAGTTTTTTCATATTTTTCTTTTAGGTAGTCATTTTTTAAACTCGTTTTAAGTTGGTTATAAATGAGTGTAAAAAAGAGCGTAAAATGATTCAGCAGAAAAAATTGAAATACTTGGAGACTACTGTACTACAAATTTGTAAGTCTGATCCATTTCTCGTTTCTGTCGTTTTCAGGTGGGCCTCAGTGTTTTGATGATTTCCATGCCTGTCATCTGCATCATTTCCATCGTTGAAATTGGAAGCTCCCTCCTTCACATGCTCTCGCCTCCTCTCATGGCCATCGCCGCCCTCATGCCCCTGATTGGCTACGCCTTTGGTTACATCATCTCCTGGGTCTTCAGGCTCGCACAGCCGTAAGTACTTAACGGTATTTTATTTTATAGTGGCTTTATGTTAGGGCCACAAACTTTATTGTGCAGGTGACGTAGCACCGAGGTCACGCAATGCAGATTGGGATCAGAAAGTAAACGCAGCCCGTTTACTTCTGTTGATCCAGCTTCAAAATGCCTAAAGTCTGTGTAGTGTACGGTTGGTCCAACTGCTCTAATAGAGAGAAAGATGGAAGTTATTTTTGTTCTCCAAAGATAATCGGTCACAAAGGAGTTAATTTTAAAAAACTTACCAGAAAAAGACGAGAAAAGTGTGTCAACAATCTGCGGCTAAAAGCAGGAGGTGTGGAAACTAACAATGCCAGAGTTTCCACTTTCTAACAGGTAAGGATCACATCGTTTAAATTGCATTTTCAGATATTTTATTGGACAGTTACTGAGAAAGAAAAGCAGTCATATGTAAGGTAAGATATATTATTTTTATATGGTCAAACGTTGTTTTTACTGGGTTTTCTGTAGATCGCTGTGAATATTTGACCTACATTGTAGAAATGCAGAACGACTCAACATTAACAAACAACTCCAGCATGAATTTGGGTTTACAGAAGCTAAATAAATTATTTACCAGGAGATCCAACGTTATAGAAATAACATGCGTTAGTTTGTTTTTAGCAATAGCATTGCTATCAAAGACTAATTACTTAAAATAGCACAACTCACTACTCACCTGGGTAGAAACAGGTTGTCAGCCATTTAGTACTTCCTTTGATCCTAAATTTGACTCAACCTGAAACTACATATACGTTGAGATACCTCGTCTGTGCCAGCCCATTTAGGACATTAGCGTACTCGCTGTGATCCATGTTGCTGCTGTGAACCGCAGAAATCCACTTTCTGACCTCCACCTGAATTTTGTGCGTCATCGGGGTCAAGTGTCTGAAACCCAGAAATACAAAGAAGAACAATGATGCATGAATCAAATGTTTTTACAAACTGGTAGCGTCATAGCATAATTACATGAGTCATATTTAGGCAATTTTTCTGCATAATATTGACCTCCTTTCTACCCGGCCTATCATCAGGACACTTACTACAATCCAAAATCCATATTTGCCTAAGTCTTTCTTTTGACTTCGGATTGGTTAAAAATGTTTTTTCTTGTTTACGACTGACCTAGTCAATTGTAAACAATTGACCTCGATTATTGACCTAGTCAATCATGAACAACTTCACCACCTTCTCTAGCAGTTTAGGTCAAAAAATGCACTTCCATGGGGTTATGTTATGTCACCAACCTGAGCAAGCAGTGAAACTGGTTTTAGTGCACAATAAGCTGCAAAAACACAAAATCTTACCAAGTACTTTTGGTCTAGTTTCTAATGTAAATATCTTAGTTCACTTGAAATACGACAAAACTAACTAGTTAATTTTCAGCAAGATATGGGAGCTCGTTTTAATAACTCAATAATTCCTTAATAGAGACGAAAATGTCGATATTTTCCTATTGGCAGATTATTTCTCTTACGGGAAAAGTGTCACATGTACCAGTGAAAGGCATTCACTCACGGTGGCTCAATACCAATACTAATTTGTGAAATCTCCCTCCGATTTAAAATTATTCACTCATTTGTGTTGGTCTACTACAGAAAAACCTAAATATTACAGCTTTAAGTTTGTGTAAATGCTGATTCTGCGTCAGCTAAGCAGTGAACCATGAACGTTTCTCTACATACATTCATGACTTATGTATAAATCTTCCCTCACCCCTCAGAGAGCGGAGGACCGTTGCTATGGAAACTGGCTGTCAGAACATCCAACTGTGTGCCACCATAGTGAAGGTAGCCTTCCCCCCCGCTGTGATCGGACCCATGTACCTGTTCCCATTAGTCTTGGGGTTCTTCCAGGTAACCGAGGCGGCGCTGCTTGTCGTTCTGTTCAGGTGTTACCACTGGTTCATGACAAAAGGAAAAGGTGAGACCCACTGAAGATGAATTTAGAAAATAATACTTTTATAGTAGGTTTATCTTTAATTTATCACCTTCTGAAGATGGGAATAGCACTGATTATTTCTTTACATATTCATAATTAACTCTTTCATGTAGTGGACAGCTTCCTAAAAGCCATTTTCTTGTGGATTTTTACGTTGGAAATGCACACAGACCACTGAAGTGGACAACAGTGCATCATGCAATACACTGCCAACTACTGGCCATCCACTGCAAGTGCAAGAAAATATTTGTTAAATTCAATATGGCAGACGAAAAAGCGACTCAGAAATATCCAGTCCTTCCTTCTGCTGTAAAACTCTTGCAGGTAAAAATATTGTGACATCATGTAACCCCTATAGACTAATACTGGTGACGTACTTTCTAAATAACAACTTTGTACTTGGAGAAAATTACAACTGATCACCTAGAAAAAAAAATCCTATAAATTTTTTTCTATGCCTCAAGAAAATCAAAAATCCTGAGATAAGGGATCCTAAATCATGCATGAAAGGGTTAAAATAGTCAAAAAGTAGTTTCTGCTCTGGCAAAAATCACATTTGTATCTTACACTGCAATTACTAAAATAAATTAAAATTCCCAAAGTACCTCAATAAAATAGGTTTTATTTTTAGCTCCTGGTTGGTTTAAACATTTCCTGTTTTATGTCCAGAACTGAAAAAAAATAATTTTGCTCCTTAGACAAGAAAGGTTGGCTGAAATAATTAAGAAAAAAAATTCAATATTATAGATTTCCAGGAAGCAAACTTCAGAATAACAAACAACCTTAACATAACCATTTCAGGAGTCATTTTATGTATTTTTATTAAAGCTTTTTTAGCCATATGCATGTTTTCTTTATTTAATAAAATAATTTAATTGATCAACAGAATCATACCGGCCGACGTCGACAGAGGAGAAGCTGAAGGTTTCTGAAGAGACTGCATGACTACCGCATCCCCCAAATAAAAAATATCACTTTAAACAAGTGGAAAAGTGTCATATAACCATATTAAAGACAAAACTTATGGTTTATTAAAATTGATTTATTCATCAAGTCTATTTTCAATACACCATACAAACATCTATTGTCACTGAAAATAAAAATCCTCATGTACAAAAAAAAACACAAAAAAAAAACTTTTTCCCTCAGATTCATGTCTATATGTACACACACAGTAACATCTGTCAGAGTACCCTAGTGGTAACATGTACACAGCTCAACACTTAGCAGAAGACTGCAGTATGTACATAAATCCCCAATTTAAGAAATATCACTCCAATAAGCAACAATATTGCTCACAGAGGGCAACTGAAGGGTTAGCTTCATCCTCAAGAGTTTTGCCTCTGTACAAAAAAACTAGCATACATGAAGAGAATATACAGGTTTAAACCAGTGGAATAATCTGCAGCTGTACAGTTGTGAGCCTGGAAGAGAAGCTGCCAATGCAAGGAAAATCTGTGTTTTGTATTTTAGCTTCAAGCACAAAAAAAAGCATGTTTTATGTGAGGTTGGATGAGTGAATCTGGATGGAAAACAAAAATCCTGAAGGAAGGAAGAAAAGAAAAAGAAAAAAGGAAGAAAAAGAAATGACCGGGTCCCATAATTCAGCCAGGTTTATGGTGGCTCACTTTGTAATCGCAACTGTACTGCTGTGTTATAACACATATAGAGGTAACACATAACACAGATTAGAGGTGAGGCGTCACTCCGAGTTCAGAAGCATTCTGGAAAAATCCTGCCAATTAATAATGGAAAAACGACAGCTAATCATTTCAGATGAGCCTGGTTTGTGTTGGTAAAAAAATAACTTGAGGACAGTCACAAGAACAATCCAAAAAGGAAACAAAAATCTGAAACAAAACCTCATCTCGCCGCTTTCGCAGGAGGCACCGGGAGTTTTCTAGTTACTTTTTTTTTTTTTAAAACCAGTTTAGCGTTGACTGTCGGTAGAAGGAGAGCGGGAGCGTGGGGATCTGGAGCGAGAACGGGAGCGTGAGCGGGATCTGGAACGAGAGCGGGATCTGGACGACCTCTGAGCCGGCGGCGGCGAGGACGGCGTTACTGATTTGCTGTTTTTGGACGAGCGTTTGGGGTCCTTTGATTTGGGGCTGGGCGAGGAGGCACCGCGCGCCGGTGTGCCGCTGCGGGAGTGGGAGCGGTGGTGGGCCTTGGCGGGGCTCCGGGAACGTCTGGGCGAGCGGGACTGGGAGCGGCCGCGGGAACGGGAGCGCGAGCGGGACGAGCTGTCCGAACGGGAACGGCTTCTCGACCTAAAAAAGCAGAAATAAAACGATTAGGATGGAAAAATGGTGACAACTGAAAGAAAAATCTCACATTTAAAACTAGAAAAAATGCTCAGATAAAATTTGGACAAATTTAAGAACTTTCCAAGGCATGTTCTCAAACTCTTCCAACAAGTTTCAATTTACTATTATACGATATGTTAATAAGGTCTTGTGATAATATTCTATATCAAGGAAACTGTTCTGAAGTGCCTCTCCTCCAAGAACACTATTTAAATAATGTTTAATGTATAAACATTTAAATGTTTATACAGCCAATCTTTATTTCAAATACATATCAAGAAGGCACTGAAACAATCCAAACAATTAGTGTTGAGGTAAATGACCTTAATGCTCAAATTAAACGCTAAAACCAAGAACGTTGCAGTAAAAAATAAATCTCTAAAATAATCTTCTCGCCAAGTTTTCTTACATTTGACAAATATAAATAACTTTGGTGATTCTAACTGGCCTAAAAGAAGAAAAGTTTTGTTAATTTAACTTCAGAGTGAGAAAAAAAGTCTTATTATTAGGTGTATTAAAATATCAGGTTTCAACCATATGTAACAATTTCCAAGTTTAGGTTTTCAATAAAACGTTAGATTACATTTTATTACAAAACTGTGATATTCCGCACCTTATATACTTAATTGAAATTCAAGCTTTCAAGTTATAGCCAATACTTTCCTTGCTCAAACAGTTACTTTTGAAATGTTTAATTTTATAGTAGAGGGAAAATTTGATGCGGGAAACTCACCTCTTTTTGGAAGCTTCAATAAGTTTGATTTTCCTTCCATTGATTTCCTTTCCAGACAGTTTTTCAAGGGCATTTTTCAGATCACTATGAGAGGCAAACTCAACCACCCTGAAAGAGGAAAATAGAAGAAACTTTTTTTTTTTTTTAAAGAAAATGAAACGGAAGCCATCAGGTGTATCATCTATTGATATTGATCACTTGTCTGTCATTACATATTGCTATTTATTTATTGCCCAGCCTTAAGACGGCAATAAATCATCATTGTGTGAAGAAAACACGAACAAAAAAACAATTTTAACAATGTTTATATACTGTTATTGATTTATTGTGCAAGACAGAAATAAATGTAAATTCTAACAGGACGTTTTTCTGGATAAATTCCCTCCCGTTCTTGTTAGCACCCTGAGTCTTACCCTTCGTTGAGTTTTGGCCGATGTGCGTCTGCGAATGTCACCTCTCCAGCCTGTCTCATGAAATCCTTCAGGTCCTACACACGCAAACTCAGGTCAGTTTTCGGAGGGGTGCGGCGAGCAACAAGCACAGGCTGAGATATTAACTGCACTGATTTACCCAAAGGGAGAGATAGTTAGATTCTCAGAACTACACAGACTACAGCAATTACAGAGGATGAGTCCAAGAAACTCAATGGCTGCTCACCGACTCAGTGCTTCTAACAGGATTGGTTTTAGAAAAATAAAAAAATACAGATTAAAATAATAATAATAATAATGGGTTTGTTTTGATGTAAACCCTTTCTGTCAGGGATCACTGCAGCACAAGGTCAGTTTCTTCCAGCAGCATTGAGATCTGTGAGCTCATCGCTCCTTTAAAACTACACAGATGATCATCATCTTCATCCACTGGGCTGCAGCATCTGGCACCAAGAGCCCCATTTCCCTCCCGACAAGGAGGGTACGGGTGGTGCCGGGCGCCGGGACCGCCCCCGTCTCGGCACCCCACCTCAGTAAAGAGTGAACAGGGTGGAAGAGAGGAAACTACTACCTGAGAGCGATACCCTTTGGGGTGGGCCGCAGGCTCTCCGAGCCCACCATTACCAGGATTACAGCAGATTTTATCCACGGGCCCCTGGGAGGAACTCACACCCTCTCTCTCTCTCACGATGAGTGGGGGACACCACGGGGGAAGGAAGGATGGGGGGATATCGATCGATCGAAGCCCCTCAAATTAACGAACCATCGATCAATACGCCACCACCATCGACTCTCGCTCTCTCCTCTGCTTTCTCTCTGCCAACTCTGTTTCCTCTCTCTCTCGCCCTCAACCACACAGCAGGCGGTGCGAGCGAGCGAAGGGCCGCCAGCGCCTCTAGTGTGGAGCGAGCGCTCACATGACCAGCAGGCATCAACTAGGAGTAGGACACACTGGCTGACAGCACAGGCTCAACCCAGACTGAAGGACCCAGAAGGGGTTAACTCCACCATAAGCGAGCTCTTCCACATGACACAACAGTCAAGCTGGCAAATAAAGGGGTGGAGAATTGGTTAAAATGTGAAAACATGAACAAATTTGGTGTTTTGTTGCTTTGTGTTTAGCTAAAACTGCATTTAAAAAATATCAATAAGTGTTTAATTCTGAAACAATTACAAAATTACTGAAACCAACTCACCTGGCTAAGTATGATAATACAAATACATTTTTTAAAGTTGGTTTTTTAGCAGTCAATTGTACAAGAATGTGTATTGTTGGAATTAAATAAATGCAGGTGGTGATATTTGTGAAAAATAATACATTTAAAAGAAATGCTAACCTGCCAGCTCACGCGGGAGGACAAGTTTTCCACAATCAGACGGTTCTCGGTGCGCATCGGAGGCGGGTTTCGGCTAGAAGGAAATTAAAAAATAAATAAGAAGTAAACCTTTCTTATCATCTCAACTCGAGTCGAGCAAATCTCAATCTCGTAATCTGTTGATGACAATGACAAATAAATCTTATCTTATCTCTTTATTTCAAGACAAAAAAGTAGCACAAAACTATTCCCAAGAAGAAGAAAAAACAATTATAGAGTCATGTGTTCACAGCCAAACAGACTTTAAAAAGAAGGGAGGAAATAAACAATATCTCAATGATCAATAAACTTTAAATTCTAATGAACATTTAAACACTGGAACTGGAAGACATTTGAAATATCCAAAAATAAACAGAAACAAGTAAAATAAATTATTACAGCTCTGTAAACAAAATTATCTTTCAAAAACAGGGACAGTTGAGACCAAAACACCAGACTGAAGACTTTTATCATTCAGTTTTTGGTAAAAAAGAGAGAGAAAAAAGAAAACGATGATAAATCAAGCAAATGAAAATGATTGAGTTTCTTTTCTTTTATCATGCGATTAATTGATTTGTTTATTGTGTAGGGGTATATTTAGCACATAAAAATAACCTAAAACAAGTTCAGTTTGCTTTAACTTCAAACTGTCTTAAGGTGTATGAAAATAAATGGTTTCAACTGTAAATAACGCTTTCCAAGTTTAGGCGTTTGATCAAGAGTTAAATTGGACTTTATTATAAAGTTGTTCTGTTTGAATGGATATCTCACACCCATACAAACCCATAAAACAGAAACAATAGGAAAGTAAAAGCCTCTCTTTACCTCCGACTGTTTTGGGAACCTCTACCGTAGCGGTCAGAGAAACGTCCTCCTCCTCCGCCGCCGCCTCCTCGCCCGCGGCCCCCCCGCAGACGCACACGAGCATGCTCAATGGTGACCCTGCAGTTCACAAGGGAAGATTTTGGATTTAAAAAATAGAAACTCCATAGTTATACAAACAGAAAAGCTCAGTTGACAGACATGATTTAGTAAGCCAATTAAGGACCGATGTGAGTAGGAAGCTGGTGCTTATTCACTCCCTAAACTCCAAGTTACAACCACAAATGATTCTAATTTAATGTGATAGAATGGAGTGGCGTGCATTTACATTTAACCCTCCCTGAGTCAATACTTCAGAATCATAATTCACCACAAATGAGTGTTTTGGTCCAAGTCTGCATGTCTACAGACTGCAGTCTTACAATTACTCACCACTGTCTTCTCAAAATAAGTTTGTTTAGTTAGTATTGCAACTGCTGGTATAACAGTATATACCTGCAATTTCTATTACATTTTCAGGGTTTGTAAATTTTTTTCCCCACAGTAAGGTTCAAGCACTTTTCCAGCACCAAACTTTGGAGTTGAATATATGATATTCTACAGCCAAGACAGGATAAACTAAAATATAATAAAATGTTATGTCTTACATAAAATAACTGCCCTAAAACAGTCAGTAAGAGAAGTTTAGTCAGACATGGACAAAAAACATGCAAGCATTTTCATTATGGGTATGAAAACATCTGATATCAACTTTAAATAATACTTTCCAAATTTAGGCTTTTTACAAAACTTCTACTTTTAACTGTTCACTTTTAATAGAAATCGAGCAATTTGTAAACCTTCAAAACAAACTATTTGAAATTCAAGCGTTTAAAGATTTTAAGCAGGTTTCATTTGTAAAAACAATCATTTTCCTTCTGTTTTTTTTTCTACATTACTTGCAGCCCTATCAAAATACACATTAGGGTTTCCCGCCAGAGTATTATAAGCCTGGTGGGCCACCAGGCTTTTCTTGTTCCCCCACCAGGCTAAGCATTGTGTATTTATATTTAAAAAAAATAAATTTTGTTGCATTTTTAAGACTTTGTAGTTGGGATTCAGATATTAATATTCCAATCTTTCAATTACACATCATTATCAAGTAATATTTTCAAATTTCATGTCAACTTTAAACATTTTTTAACTCAAAAACATGACAGGCCGCTGGATGAATGACTGCCCATGCACCCTGAGCACAGGGCTTAGAAAGTTTTCTGGGGGAAACCTTGCACATCCAGGTTTGTGGCTATCCCATCTGTACAGAAACAAATAACTAATACGGCCTGAAAGAACATTGTGTAAACAGAACAGAGTTCAATAAGTCCATTAACTTAAAACAGGAAAATCTCACCTTTCATTACACAACTCTTTGCCATCGAGTTCATACACAGCATCTTCAGCATCTCTAGGATCATCAAACTCCTAAAAAACACAAAGAGGCATTCATAAAAGAGCTATGCAACCTCAACATCTTACTCTTGCAAAATTGGTATTCTAACACATGCATGTTTGAGTTAATCATTGCTTGCAAAACTGATGTTTTTAATTGCTCAACTTGCCCGCAAGGCGTACATTAATGTCGCTTCAGACTCATGCGAAATGTCGGGTTGGTGCTTGCTCAGGCTAGCAGAGAAGCATGGTGAGGTTTGGAGAGGGGGCGGGGGCATCCTTTCCTTTTTCTCATTGAAAATTCAATAAGAGGTGCAAAAAAAATCACTCCCTCTGCAGTCAAACGTTAGGTTTATAAGGTGAAAATCTCTGGAATAATTTAACCCCACTTTGATTAGACGCTCTCCGGTTCACAAACAGTAATTTCACCGTGACCTACTTTCTCATGCGGTGACTCACCACGAAGCCGAAGCCTCTCTTTAGGTCAATGTCCCGAATGCGGCCGTATCCTTTAAAAAACCTCTCCACATCCTTCTCTCGGGCCGACGGGCTCAGGCGGCCGATGAAGATACGACATCCGCTCATGTCGACAGTTTTTAGTTTAATTTGCTGCAACCAGAAGATGTTTTAAGCATTTTTTCCCCGTTAGCATATGCTAGTCAACGGCGAGGCCTTAACTGTGTTACAAGCTACTGCATCAAAAATAACAGCTGAAACTATTTATACCGCTTCTTCTAACTATGCAGAATTGCTATAGTGAAAATATAAATATTCTAACTTTATGTACCTACCCCAGGAAGATTGCAGACCTATTCTTTCTTATTTTTATTTGTTTCTTTCTATCCCCTCAACCGTCGACTGTAATGCAAGATGAAACAAAATGGTGCCGCTGCTGTTTCAGGGCGGAGTCTTTTTAAAGAAAAAGCCTCACGTGACCTAGAGCGAAAGCACAGACTGCTGAACACGAACAAACCCGAAACGTATTCCGAACTTTTCCGAATATGGCGTCATAAACACGTCTTTTCCAACTGATGTAGTTACGTTTTTGACCACTGGGGGTCACTAACACACTACTGAGTTTAATCAAACAATGGCTGCTTGCGTTTTTAAGACAAAGGACGTGATAAACGTCGAAAAAAAATATTTTTTAACTCTTTAAATATTCTTTAACTTTTCAATTTTTTTTACTTTTTAACAACCTAAATAATAGGCTAAGAAAGATGAACTGCGTTATTTAGACTCACAAAACAGAGACAGTCCTAAAATAAATCTTTAACTATGACATTATGGTTTTCCATGATAAATTCGCAAATGATTTATGAATTTATCAAAGCCGAAGGAAAACATGCGAAGTATCCTCAGCTGCTTGAATGTACTTGGATTTATTCAACACATTCAGGTATTTCTTACATTAAGTTAAGTGGGATTTATGTGAAAGATAACTATTTTTTCCAACATTGTTTTTTAGTCTAAACTTTAAAAGTGTATCATGCATTTATTTATTATTGAGTGTAGAGTGGTTAAGTTATCAGACATTACGTTCAATTGAACAAACACTAAATGTTGTAACTCATAATATCCGTGTTTGTTTTTAGAGTTGATATGGCTGTGGGCAAGATCTCCAGTAGCAGTCTGTCTTACAGAGATTCTGTTAAGCTTCTGACTAACAACAAAGCTTCTGTATAACAATCCTGTAAAGAGGATGATCATAGTCATCCATTATGTTCTCTATTTGCACTCATTTTCCCACTTCTCAGACATGCATTTGTCAAATTGTTTGTAAAACATGTAGTGTTCCTCATAAAACTGCAATAAATCTCAAATTAGCTCAAATTGGCTTAAAATTTGTAGATATAGCATAGCAAAATGTAAAAAAGTTACTTGCAACCCTGCTTGCATGATGCACTTTCAAAAATTATGTGTGCATTTGTTTAAAACTGGTCTAAAACTGTCCATATAAAAATGTTTGCAAGAATATTTCCTTAACATTCAGTGCATCATGGAAAGAAATAAGGACATTGAACAAAGTTCACACCTTCTTCCACATTTAAAAGAAAGCTTTAATTAGAAAGTTATATACACACTGTAAAATTAAATTAAACTTTATACAAATATTAAATTACTATCTTCAAATCCACTGCCATGTTCAGAGAGAAAAAAAAGTTTAAAGCATTGAAATTAAGAGTCCAGATGGGTAATTTTAACCTGTTATTTCTGGGGAATAAACACCGTACAACAGTGCTTCTTTAGAACTTTTGTTTTCCTCCAGTCGTCTTAAAACTTGAAGCCTTGCAGCAAAAGAATCCAAAAGGTAATGAAATATAGGTGCTTTCAGGCTCATTGTTATTATTGTCAATCATCACAGTTGCTGGAAAAACAGTGGGGGAGAACAGAAAGGGACAGACATTCGCCTAGTTGAGCCCACAACAGAAGTAAACGTATTGATAAATCAAGACTTTTTTATGCATAGAATAGAAAAAGAATAGAGTAAGGCAATTGGAAAAATAACAAGTTGCAAAAACTGTAAAGCAATCAATTTGGAGGCTTAAGATTATACATATTAAAAGAAAATGTACAAATCTAAGGCAACATTTTGTTTGCATGAATAATGTAGCCACTGACAATGACAGAAAAAAAAAAAGCTCAATAAAAACTAGAACAATTATTTAGACGGCTCGTGTGTGTCTGTGTGTTTTCAAAGCTCAAGAAGTAATTGTCAGGGTTTGTCTGAGCCATGCTGTTTCCACTGTGGCCAGCTCAAAGCTTTTCAAGTGGCAATGAAAACAGATAATGACTTCGAACAGAAGGACGTGTTTTCTCTCTTTAATTTGCACTTGGCGTTAAGAGTGAGTGAGTGAGTATGTTGAGGGGGACACAAGGGGGCATATTGCTATCTAACAAAGCCTTTTCTTCATTTTACTGCAACCAGTTGCAGTTTGTTTCCACAATTCTTAACAGTGGAGAGTCTTTAGTTCAGCATGAAAACGGGTGAGCCAGTTCCTTTAAGGAGAGTGAAGTTTTACAGCCGTATTCTAGCTTGAGAGTGGATAAATAATACCCTTATTGTGTTGCAAACTCAATGCCACAAGTGAAGCTGGTTTGTTCATGTGACTTTTTTTTTTTTAAAGCGATGGGAGGGATGTTTTCCTATGGTGAAAGACTGGGACATTGTCCTCAATCTGAGGACAAGCAAACCAGGAAAAGGGCTGCATCAAGGCCTACCATATCTGGACATGTTCTCTCCTGCCTGGCTACACAAGAAATACACACACATACACACTCCGATTCGGCAACTCAAAGCAAATAGTCACACGCAAACAATAAATACATTGAGGAAAAAAATTTAACGATAGGAACCTTAAAAAGTTTAACCAGCTGTCCGATCACAACAGGCATCTCACTTCAGCTCAGGCAGAAAACCACGTCACCCCTCTCCCTGTACGAGAAGTGTAAGATGTGCAGCCAAAACACCAATCAATCCCACTCATGCAGCAGAAGCAGTGGCCTCTAGATACGGCTGCAGCTGGAGGCGGAAAATAAAGAAGCAGGGCTTTTTATAGCTGTGATATGGTGCTTAATGAAACGCCGCGCGCTGCTTTTAGCTTTTGCGACACGGTTGTCACTCCGGCTAATCCATTTGCTAGACAGCGGCGGTGAACAGAGAGCGAAGGAAACAGAGGAGGCTTCATGCGTCGTTCAGCGCGCCGTGACAGCAGTGAACTGAAAAACAACATGCAGCATTCGCAGAAGAGGGCCGCGAAAAGTCAAGTGTGACTCACGACTTTTCAAGTACAGCGGGAAGACAGTTCTGAGTGCCGAAGCTTCAGGAGCCAAAAATCACAAGTTAATCAAACTTTTTTCTTTTTTTGTATCAACAAAGATTCTGATCAGAACTGATGAGTCTATAGCGTTTGCTGAAAAAAAAAAAAAACTATTTGCAGTGGAGATACAGATAACTACACTGGGCGAGAGGCAAGTGCATGGTAACAATCCTGACTCAATAAGTAATTTTTCACTCTTATTCACAGGATCTACAGGATTTACGTCAACTGGGTTCCACTTAATGCATCTGGCCTTTGCGCATGTTCAACCAGTATTTGGGTCCGGTGGGCTCCATCATTGCTTATATTGCAGTATCGGTACTGGTTGTTGGTTTTGCTTGAAAACAGTAATAGCAGAAGAGGCTGCAGTAGGAGATTGAGCATTGTTCTAGTCACTTCTCTGCTGGCTGCTCGGACGACAGAGGGGAGTTGTGGGGAAGTAAATAGACAGCCACAGTCAGTTCTGGACAGCAGCGACAGATAGAGGAAGGAGCTGCTGCTGCTGCTGCTGCTGCTGCTGCTGCTGCTGCTGATAGAGGGTCGCAGGCTTCATGCTTCCTTCAACAGAGGGATATCTGCAGGGGAACAGAGGAGTCATATGAGAGCAGAGCAAAGGTTGTTCCGTCAACTTTGGTGCAAAACTCCATCAGTTTGTGCAAAGCAATGTTTTCACTTCCAGCTTTGCATTTCTCTGTTACAGATTGTGTTTCTGCTTTCCTCTGTGCAGGTTATGACATTAAATGTTACATTTCTTATTGTGTGACTTAACTTTTTTTCTGCACCAAGAAATTAAGGGTTGGAGTACATTTGAAAGTAGAGCAGGGTAAAAATTTAAACGCAGATTTTTTCATTCCAGATCCAATTTCTTGATTTTAATGGGTTTTTTTTCTAAAATAGAAATTACAAATGACAGAAGATGTTTTCAAAAAGTGCTTTTTATTTCAATCAATCCTTTGCGGATTATTGATAACGAGGTCATAGCTATAATTTTAGCAAAAAAAATTATGCAATTTTACCAGAAAGTCTTAAAGTTACATGAAAAAAATTAAGTTTAATAATTTTTTGTGTTGAGTTATTATAAAAATAATATTTGTATTCTTAATATATCATGCCTTCATTCTCATAATTGAAAGGGGGAAAAAAAGGAGAAAAAAATTGTAGCCTTACATAGACTCCATTATAGAGTTGACCTGAATTCAAAGTTCAAATAAATAGAAGCTGAAAAACACGCCTGTCAAACAAGATGGCCGCCTTGTGTGTGCTGACATCACTATGAACTATGGTAACCCAAGGGGTGCATTGGCCAAAAAAATAAAAAATAAAATAAAAATCAGGTTTTCCAAAAATTAAATCTTCAAAAACCAAAAATTACCAGCTAGTATAAACATACCCTGAAGAGTTGCTGCTAAAAAGTGATTTTGACTTAAGAAAGCTGAATATAAGTGCACATGCGTACATAAAATGTTAAATTCAAGGGATGTGAATATTTATAACATATGTAAATAAAAAAATGAATCAGTCAAACAGAAAATGTAAACAATGCATCATTAAGTCATATTCGTAAAAGATTTGAGTAGATTTTCCTCTTACCGTCAGCAAACTCGTCTACAGAGGCGACTGAAAGCAGACTGTGCTGGTCGCTGCTTTCAGAGTCTCTACGGAGAGGTAGGGGGCCCGCCCAAGCACCCGCAAGGTGCTCTCTAGCCCATGAAGTCGAAGAAGAGCAGGAGGAGGATGAGGGGTCCTGATGAACCAACACCGTCTCTGCGTGACGGCGGGAGGAGAAGGAGGAGGAAGAGGTTGATGGGAGACAGAAGTCTAATTCTCTGTGTTGGCGGCTCCTGCTGGAGCTTTGGCCCCCCGCGGCTCCCTGAGGAAGCCCCTCGGAGAGCACGATGGGGACCCGCGACTCTGGTGAAGCTGCAGCCGGTGGTGGAGAAGGAGGAGGGCCAGACATACCACAGGGTCCGCTACTTCCATATACCGCCTCTTCGTAGGAGGGCAGGGACACCTGGACGCCCTCCACCACGATGGAGCTGGTCTGGCCTGAGACGCCCTGCTCCCTCCTAATGACCAAATACAAACGCAGAATAATTTAACACTTAATGCTAAACCGAATATGGACAAAGTGATCTAAATCTGACATATTATGCAAAACATGTTCAATACATTTTTGGATAATGAGATTGTAGTCTGCTTACGTCTGCCTATTTTGAGCCTTTGGCAGACAAAAATTGTTACAATTATACAATCATACATCTTTGAAAAGCATTAGTAGAACCTTCTGGATAACCAACAAGAATGCAGCAAGTGGTTTTTTGGATGGCAAGTCAACAACACTTGTCTTTCCAGCAGCCATTATACTGCACAAACAGCTGTAAAACCAGCAAACTAAACATGCCGGAGTTCAGCTTGGGTTGTTAGGTGATGGGTTTGGCTTTTCTGGGGTTGCTAAGTAACAGGGCAGTGCCCTATAAATGTGAGTTAACAATCAAAAGGTTTTTGAAAAGGCTCTTTTTCCAGACACCAAAAAACATTAACTTATTGGCAAAAAAGTTGTTTTTTTTATGCATCTAAAGATGTATAAAATATTATTTTTTACATAATAGGTCCCTCACACGAAACTCAGTTTTGGGTTAAGGTCTAACATGTTGTGAAATGCAGCAAAATCTCATAGTGATTAGTGTTGACTGTTTATCGGACTGTACAAAGCCATCTGGTCCATTACACAATCAACAAGACTGCCAATGAGCATCAAATCAAATCACCCTGGCTTTTCTACCACAGCGCACTAGCAGATGCAGTTGTCAAATGTGATCAGATTAACTTTTTGAAATGCTTTTATTTTTATTGGCCAGGAATGTCAGAAATGAAAGCTTGCAGAACAAGTCATACATGAGCTAAATTACACAAGAGTCAACCAAAACATGTGACTAACAGGTGGGAGCGCAAAAGAAGTGAACATATGGACCTTTTAATTTGATAGATTTAATACATTTTGGTAAAAAAACCCCCCCAAAAACACTGTAATTACCAACTACTCCTAGTATAAGATGCAGAAAACATTCTCTTCAGTAACAAACAAAACACAACATAGGCTAAACTGTATGAAACCAGTTTAGTTTTGTGGTATGAGGAAACGAAAAAGAAAAGCTTTGACGTGGAAGTTATCTTACCTGTTGTGATGGAAGGACTTGAGTTTTGGCTGTACAAGGACAAACAGCACCACTAAGAGCAGGATGAGTAACACAGAACTCGCTGTGGTCAACACGATGGACAGAGCTGGCATCCCCAACGGCAGGCTGGGCTCCTTGTCTGGATGACCCAAGACAGATAGGAGTAGAAGTAGTTAGATTGTTGACTCATACGCACATTTCCAGAGATCTTCGGACTTTTAACCAATTTTATAAGAATAAATAGAAAGGTTCACAATGAATTTGTAACTTGCTAAAATGGGAGTGAGTGACTTAAAATCAAATATACACATGTTATTCAAATCTTTAATACGACAGAGTATTAGGGCCGGACTGAGTTTTTTTTTTTTTTTTTTTTGCAATTACAAGAACAAAGTCATAATGTAATGAGAATAAAGACAAAATATTAGAACAATAATGACACAATAGCATCATAAGAAGGACATATTAGAATAAAGTTGTTTTAATGAGAGAAAAGCTTTGAAATTGATCAAGATCTGACGTGGGCAGCTTGTCTAGTTCACGATTCTTTCTTTGAAACAGACAGAGTAGTTTGCACAATTCTTTCCAAATTATAATTTTATAAGATGCACAACATAACTAATTTTTATTTTGTATAATTTTTTTTGGTGTAGTAATTATCATAAAATTACTGCTTCATTCTACTAATATTACAGCTGTATTCTGGTAATATTATGACTTTACTCCCATATGATTTTGACTTTATTGTCATGTGACTTTTTTCTTATATTATGACTTTATTCTCATAATGACTTTTTAAATCATATTACAACTTTCTCACAATATATGTTTATTCTTGCATTATTACGACTTTGTTCAAATACGACTTTTTTCTTTTTTTATTGTGACCCTTATCCTCCGTCATAATTTTACACATTTTCAAGCCTTCAAAGAAAAACAAAGGAGAGAAAATTAAACAAATAAAAAAAAAAACAGTAAATAGGATAACAAACCTTGTGTTAGTCTGCAGCTGATCTGCATGGGATTGTCCCACTCGCCGTTAAGGCAGGTGAGGTACTTGTAGTCGCCCTTCATCGTGTATCCCTCATCACAGAAATACTCGATGACGGTGTTGTGGATGAGACGGTGGCAGGGAGTCGGGTGGCAGCGGTAGCCTCCGTTC
This sequence comes from Xiphophorus couchianus, assembly GCF_001444195.1. NCBI lineage: Eukaryota > Metazoa > Chordata > Actinopteri > Cyprinodontiformes > Poeciliidae > Xiphophorus > Xiphophorus couchianus. Next base: position 5,883,480 of record NC_040242.1, on the reverse strand, counting down.
TCTGGTTCCGTAGGAGGCGAACACACTGGAGAGAGCAAGATGAAATGGATGTTTAATATTACTGTGGCCAGAAAATCTGTTTGTCATCATTTCTACCTGTGGAGAGACTTCAGAGCTCAGAGTTTACCGAGAATGACACGCTGCTTCCTGCCAACTCTCAAGGACAAACGTTTCTGTCAGTGTTATTGTATTGTGTAGTGGCGTGGTGAAGAGAATTTTCAGTTTGGGTTTGCTCGTGTATTATGTGCTGAAGTTCGACTTCAAAAGTCTGTACTACTGTCTGAAAGTAACCATGCATCACTTTACTTCAATTTTGTGTTAAATATAGAAAATTGCAATACATCAAATACACAACATTTTACCAAGCATTTTTGGTTTAGTTTCCAGTGCAAATATCTTAGTACACTTGGAATAAGACAAATTAACCTAAAAGAAACTTTTCAATTTCAAGATATAGGCACTTGTTTTAAGTAAATAACTCTTTAATATTGATGAAAAAGTACTAGTTCCATTGGCAGATAAATTAACTTAACACATGGGAAAAAAGTTTTGTTATAAGTTTAATAATCTGCCAATGGAGCTAGTACTTCTTTATGAATATTAAGGAATTATTTACTTAAAACAAGCCTGTTTATGTAGCTACAAAGCTACTTTTAAGTTAGTTTTGTTTTATTTCAAGTGAACTAAGATATTTGCACTAGAAACTAGACCAAAAATACTTGGTAAGATTTCTGTTTTTGCAGTAAAATATTAAAGATTTTAAGGGGTATGAAGTACTCCATCTTTAAGTTTATCAACATGAAATAACATTTCTTTTAAATCAGCAATAAGGTTGCTGCTCACCATAGTTTTTGATACAATTTGGAGGTGACCGGGACCAAACTCCATCGCTGGTACAAAAGACAATAGCTGGTCCATCTGGAGTATATCCTGGATCGCAGCCAAATGTGAGCTGGGAGCCAGGAGGGTAGGAGACCTGCTTGGACTCGGTCTGGTTCAGCAGGCTTCCATGCTGCACTCTGAGTGGTGGCGCACAACCTAAAGTCACACAACACAATGACAGGAATATTTATCAGCTCGCTACTGGAAGGATTGGGAAACAAATAGGATTTGAGCTTCACTCCTCCGGCTTACGTAACCAACTCCCTGCAGCAGCCTGGCAGCCAATTTGAGATCATAATCCACATTTAATAATGCAAGATAAAAAAGTAATTATGTGCTATGTAAGTAAACAGAGTTTAGCTTGCCTCAAAACAGGAGGTGTATATTATTTTTTTATTTAGGAAGAGATTTTCATGTGCCAGCCAAGTGGAGAAACAAATTGTTTAGCTTTGGAGGAATGTTCTATTTATAATTTGGATTTACTTTTAAATATCACATAAAATTTACTCAGTGTGTAGACAAGAATTGTTTTATTGCCACTCTGGCATCTGAGTGCTGCATTAATGTCGCTGCGCTGTTTCATTACGCTGACATAAACCTTGGCCTGGTCTACCCTGAAGGCAGCTGTCGTCGGGTCAAACGACCTTTCAAAAGGGAAACTTTTGACAAGTAGAGCTGATAATTAAAGTGCACTGGTATTGTAACTAAAACTCTGCTGCATCTCACACCACAAGAAGAGGAACACTGGATCAAGATGACGAGTTAGATGGAGGAAGTCTCGCTACTGTGCAGAGGATTAAAATGTCACAGTGAGCTCCGTATAAATCCAATTCTTCTAGATTAGCTCCTGCTCATTAAACCACCCTCTTCCCAAACTGCTAATGGTTCAATCTGGCAGTAGGTCTGGGTCCTACTCTGGGTTCATTTATTTTCTGTTAATGGCAGACTTTGATAGCTGAGCAAGCCAAGAAACACAGGATGAGGCAGTAGCCTAGAGTTAATCATGTTTTGATCCACCTTCCCAAGCTTCATCTACGGCGCAGCAGGGCAATGCCAGCTCCTTGTGGAGCCTGTGTTTTACCGCGGTGAGAGAAAATCATCTAAATGTGTGTTGTGTTCCTCTGAATAACCCCCACATTTAAAGCTATGATCTGGCGAGGGAGAGCGTCTAAATCCAGCACATCTGACACAACATTGCAGCACCTGTGTAAACTGAGTAAAACTCGGGGCCCAGACAGTAATCTGAGTAAATCTGGTGTGACGCCACTTGATGGCAGGTAATGTAGAGCAGCTGTCACGCCGTTTCCCGTCGTCCCATGTACGCTGGTGTATTAAGGAGGTCTAAATGTGGGGAAACGAAAGGGATTTTGTGAAACATGTCCAGTCATATCTATAAGTAAGTGCTCCCCTTCTGAACAGTGCATGTGTGTTGGGATCAAGAGTGTGGAATCCAGTATTCAGACCATGATATTGTCATTTAATTCGTTTCCCCCCATATCGAAGGATCAACTGACCATCTAGTACTGGGGGGTTGAACTAATTTTTATTATGGGTCACATCAAAAACATGAATGTTCTTAAAGGGCCGGTTGTGCCAGAATACATTGATAAAACCAATTAAACTGTTAAAATATAAATAAATAGCTGTTCCTCCAGGATTTGGAGATTGTTTTAGTGTTCTTTTTTCCAATCAAAATTGCAGATTCTGTGGTGCCAATTTAGAAAGTAATTTTTATGATATTTGCGCTAATGTATGATGTTAAATTTGACTTTTCATTACTTGCCATATCAATTATGGACTATAACTTGACATCACGTAAGGCTGCAGTCACTTAAACTCAATATTTTTGACCAATTTTGAGAAAATTTGCAGAACAATCAGAAAAAAAATGTGGAGATTTGTTGCTTTTGTGTGAATTTTGCAGATTTGTGAAAAACTGGAGGAACTTATTGATGTAATTTGGAGTCTAAAGGGCCACATAAAAAGCTAAGACAATAGAGAGCTTGAAAGAATGAGACTTAAAGGATTTGTTGCAGTTTTATGTGATGTGTATATTCCATACAGTTACTGCTTTAATTGTGATATATTGCTCAGGTTTATTTGTTAAAGTGTCAAATGCAAACAAAGGCGATCTCACAGACCTTTTTCCTTTGGCTTCATGATTTCCTATACAACTCAAAGTAAAACAGGTGTGTAAGTATTAGAGCTTGACTTCAGTAGAAACCAAGAATGTCATGATGAGATATAAAAGGCTATTACCGGATCTATTACTATTGCATATATAAATTAATCTTCTAATAATAGGTCGATGTTGGCATTGTAACTCTTTGTTTCACTTCTTTAATCTGTTTTATAAAGTTAAACATTGCATAGTAATCTTTTATTAATTAAAATGGGAGTAAAAATCTACTTTCCTCATTCAATTTGATAAAAATCTTATTACCCATCCTCTTTTGAAACTTTTGACAACTTGACTGTCACAAACAAACAGTAACAGAGCAAACAGCCACATCGCCCCACTTCAGTGTGTATTTAGAGATTGAAAAGAGACCATTTCCACAGCAGAGCCTCAGACGTTCTCTAATCTCCAGAGAGAAACGACGCTCTAAGCTGGCACCAGAAGATTAAATGCAAACACTCAAATGTGTGAGGCTTTCTCTCTCTCTCACATACACACACACATGCAGGGAAACAAAGTCAACACCCATAAACAAAGGCTCGCCCAGGGCTGACAAGACTGACACCAGTGGGTGTGTTACTGAACTGTGCTGCGGAGAGACTGGATGTGTTTACTCAAGAGGTTTAAAGATGAACAAAACATTCAGTTACCACAGGGTTATAACAGCTACGTCATAAAATTCAGGTTTCATGCTGCTTTAGAAATAAAAACATGCTGCATAACTTGGGGATTATATATTTCATAGGTCATAAAATGTCTTGCTCAACAGATATATCGATTATCAACTCATTTATCTGGGAGTGAGAACAGTTCTTTTTCTAAAATATTATATATTTACTTGATTAAATATTATAGTTTTAACTTCCATTAATTCTACGACATTTTTTATAAAATGCAAAGTTACAGAAATCCTTCTTCCTCCAGGATCCTTTTCGGAAAACGATTTCCAGTGATAGGTCAATCTCAGATTTGTCCCCAAAGTATGCTTCATGTGGTAAAACAACACCAAAATGTATGCATTTAAAGTTGAACTTTCTACATCCTTCCTTTTGACTCACACACCCAAACGCCGTCTGCACATCCACATTTCAGGATGTTATTTGACACCGTGACCAGAGCAGTTGTTCCCTGGAAGGCATCGGGGAGAATAACGGCTCTCCAAGGAGAAGATGGAGGTAATGGAGGTGGTAAAGGTGATGAATTGATTACGTCTGACTGAGAGGCAGGAGGGGACAAAAAAGGCCTTAGGGGGCAGTTCAGGGCAGCAGCTTTAACCCCTGTTGTTATCCTTTGTGGTGACCCACAAGGTGGTCAGTAGAGCTGATGTGGACAGATGAGTTGTAATGATACTAATCTTTTTCCCCCCCTTTGAAATGCTTTTATTTGAGGGAGAGCCTTAAAATTAGAAATGCATGGGTGCCTTTATGTATGGCTGCTTTCCCAATAACCCAGGCATAAAACTGAGTTAATTACATAGATCTTAACTAGAAGAAAGGCTGGATTGTTAATATTGTTTTACACCATATTGAAATGAAAGGCTTTATGAGAATGAGTTGAAGGCAAAAAACATGGGACGCTCCGATGTGAACATTTGGTCCAATATCAATAAAACAATATAAATATTGCTGTTATGGCCAATAATCAGTATTTATTGATATTGCATGTTAAATATATTTCACCACCCTTTGAAACTTTAAAGAAAAAGCAAAAAAAAACGACTTCATCGCTACTTCAGTTAAACTCCTACGGAGCGCTGGACCATCACCATCACAACACTCATATTTTACATAATGGTTGGTTTGTTTTTTATCAGGAGATTATACATTTATTCACATTATATACTTTCTTCAAAACTTCCATAACTTTTTCCTTAAACCTAAATCATCATACTGACGAAACAAAAATAAAGGAAAAATAAATCCCCCCCAAAAATGTATTTGTGCTCTCAACACAAATACATTGTTGAGAGCACAATTAAACCACCATGTGAAACTAAACAGTTTCAGTCTGAATTAATCACAATCAGTGCAACCAAGTACGACACCACAGCTTGCATAAGAACAGACACAGAAAACAAAGGATCTAAATACAATCCGGCTAAAAATAAAACCATTCCTCTCCAACAAAGACACTCGCACACAATTTCTTTAAGAGAAAATGAAACGCAGGTCATCTGAAAAACAATCCCAAAGGTGGGAATTGTACATTTATGCCACTCTGGCTACTATGAAACTTAAAATGCTTGAACTACTGCAACAAAAAGTGATATAGGGTAAATGGAAAGATGAGGCCATAAAACAGCAAACAGATGGAGACAGGAGGAGAAATGTGACATCAGGAGGAAAATAGGGTATAAGAAATTACAAGCTACAAGGAAACATGTTTTGGCAAGTTAGAATGAACCAATACTTCTGGATGTAATGCATGACAATTATAATAGCCTGAAGGTGAGGCTGAAATCCTGATGAAGAGGTTCTGTTAGCTGAAAGAATGAACTCAGTCCAGATGGCCAGAATGTGTGCAATGTTTACGATTCAACCTGTGCGTCTCCCTGTCAATTAGCCGAAAGTTAATATCGAAACAAAAAGATGAAAAGAACCGACCGAGTTGATTTGCATTGCCTAGTCAAACTTTAGCACATCATGTTCTGTGGTTTTCAGGGAGGGAATGAGTCACAGGAAAACACAAGCTGTTATCTGAGTCTTGCGAGAGAAATTTAATTTAAGAAATGGCAAAAAGCAATAATGACTAAAACAGAGTTGTATGTGCTCTCTGAAAGCTACTGAAAGACAATTTTTTAAAAATAAGATAGAAATCCAAGCTCTCAAAATGAAGGAGACATTTAAAAAGGTTAAACTATTAGAGTCCATTTGAGCACACAATTGTAAGCTGATCAAAGCGCTTAGTTGCTTAAAGATCAGAGAATAACTTCACGTCGAAGAGAGACTCTGCCTGGACACACCACCCATGAATCTGATTCCTAATCCCAACAGCTAGAGCTGCAAAGCTGTGCTGGAGGACACTCAGCCCATGGGCGGGGGGGCATCAAAATCCCCTTCCTAGCCCTGAGGTGCCGGACTGCCTGTGAATATCTCTCCTTTCCCATCTGTCGCTAATGGCACACGTCTGGTGAGTGCAAGAGGGGGGTGGACTGGGATGAAGAAAGAAGAAAAAAAAAAATCAGGGTGGGAGAAAGATGTGGGTTTTAGCAATCATTGCCCAGGCAAATTAAATTTCTAATTGTTCTCCATTACAAGCTGGGAGAGCATTACAGCAGATCAGATACCGATTACTTAAACAGTCAGCTGGCTATGCTGCTTTCTACAATGGCCCATAAAAGAGGGTGTGTTTTCCTCTATGTGTGTGTTTACATAAATAACGGAGCGAGGGGGGCTGTGCTTGGATTAGGCTACAAACTGAAAAGATGACGATGTGGTCCATTTTTCCTGATAAATACGTTTTGTATATTAGTTGGCTTCAGCCCAATCCCTTTGTTGTTGTTGGGTTTTTTTTGATGATACTGCAATCATTTTGGAAACCAGGATGTTTTTGTTTTTCCATGCTCTCTTGTCTCTCCAGCTAATCCGTGGGATTTTTTAAGCCAAGCTGTTGTTATTAGAGTGTAGTACAGTGAAGCAGAGCCCACGGTGTGGTGGTGTCAGAAAAATAACAGCACTTGCACTAATTTCTGCCACTAAAAGATAAGCTCAGTCGTAAATATTAACAGGGGATTAAAGTTGGGGTTTGTGTTGTTACTCTCATATAGGTTAGAAGCATTTAAAAAGAATGCCTGAGTAAGTTTAGTTGTGGCTTTTCCAAGTGTGTTTAAATTGGAGGTAACTTAATAAAAGTTACCTTTTATTAACTTTTTTTAAAATAAAAGTTAAAAATAACTTTTATTTTTAACTTAAAAATTTGTAAACATACCTGAAAATTTCAACTGAAGGTATTTTTGACTCCCCCAATTAGTCATGAGTCTGTTGGAAGCTGACGGTCTGAAAAAAGGTCATCTGAAAATTTCCTGAAATTTCCCATTAAAAACACTCATTGCTAATAAAGTTGCTACTGAAGGAAGTAACCAATTTCTAGACTTTGGAATATACTACAAAACCTTTACCAGCTTCTAAAAAAAAACTATTTTCTGCAGACGCATGTCAGCTGTTTCATCAGGCTGACAACAGGGAGTCGAGAATTCAACAATTCACAGAAATCTGAACATTTTAGAACAAAGCTGCTAGTAATGCTTCTAAAAAGTCCAATTCAGAAGGAAGATGATTGGTATTAGGAAATGTTGGAAGTCTACAGGAAATCTAATAGTTAAGGTAAGCATCTCTTTATTTTATGGATAATGTATATACAAAGAAATGCATTTCTATGGCTAGCATTAACCTAATTAGCTGCAATAAATGAACACTAATGATACAATGCTAAAGACGGTTTTAAAATGCCAGATACAGTTTTTTATCTTTGTGTTGCTTAAAGTTCCCTTGCAGAACAACAAAAACCTAAGAAATATCAATAAATCAGAGTTATTCCATCTTTAATATCAACATGGACACAGCTATTTAGGATCACTTTAGGTGAATTTTATTTATCAATACCTGTTTTCAAAAACATATATAACTTTAGGCTTATTTAAAGAAGTCAAAATTTATGGTAAAGTTCAGCATTGAGTGAAAATCTGATCTTGTATAATAATTTAATATTTTATTATAAGTCGTCAATTACCAAATTGTTCTTTGATGGAAATAAAAACAATTAAACCAATAAGTTAACAAAAAGCCATATGACTCAACTAAACCCTAAAAGTCTGGACTTTTGGTTTGACAACTGGTAATAAATATAGAAAAACTCAATATTCTAAATGTCCACACAGAACCGTATTGTGCGACACTAAAGGATGCATTTCCAACTCATGCAATTTAAATCCCTTTTTTCCATCTCACTTCAACTCAAGTATCACACATCAGCCAAGGCAGTCAAACATGGTTCAAGCAATAAGAGGTGCTACTTGAGCTGAGAGACTCACACGAAACAGATAGTGTGTGATTGATACTAGCAGGGTCATTTTCTTTTCAGAGCAACTTCTAAGTTTCCTTCCTACAAAACCCACTGCTTCTCTTATTCACCTCAGGAAAACCTCACAGTAGAAAGACAGAAAAAGGACCAAAAAAAAATATCTGGGTGTTTAGTAAAAGAGAATAGGTATGAACGAAGCATGCTGAGAAATAAAATGAGAACATAATAACCACAAAAGGGTAGGTTGAAATCTGCAGGGTGGAAATGATGCAGAACTAAGCTGAAACCTCAAAATATTATGTTCTGCAGAAATGAGTTTCTGAGAGAAGATTTAGCAACCTGATAAAGAGAGAAGTTTAAAATGAGAACAATGAAGAAGAGAAAGGAGTGTGTGGGAGGTCCTAGCACCAAGATAAAAAGAGTTTCGAAATGTAAGAACCAGTCAAGACTAAACTTTTCAATTTCTCCTAAGGTTTGTTTTCCTAATCTGTGTTTCGTGTGTGATATACCCCTTAAATATCAAACGATATTTATTAGTTAGTTACCAGATTCATTGTAACAGTTAATAGGCAACCGTCCGGCAAACATGAGTCAAGCAGCTGCAGGTCTCAAAAGATCATTTATAGAAAACACGTCTTCCTGCAGCTGCAACACAAGGTTGCAAAAACACAGGCAAACACCCAGAGATGGAAGCGTCTAAATGCAGAGGAAAATCCTCCCTGTCCTCATTCAGTCCACCCCTGCTGTTCCGATGCATTTAGTGAGCCACGTGTGCTGCCCGTGTGCCCCATTGTCCTCGCTCGCCGTGGACGGGGCACAGTGACAGATTTAAGTAGCGTGCCTCTGAAAAGGACAACAGACAACTTTGCATTTGAAGGGTTAAATATGCATGCGAGGCCAAAGCGGGTGAGGGCAGCCATTGTGTGACCCCCCAACATGCAAACATGTACACACTCTCGACCCTCACACAACAGATGGGAGGATGTTCTGAGGTGGCGAACAGCGAGCGCTCCCTTCTTCTCTTCCATTGCCGTCTCCGTTGACGACAGCTGGGAGGCAGACATTCCTACTTCTAGGCTTTCACAAGAAAACAAAAGAGTGTGTGGGACCCCTCCCACACACACACACACACACGTGCATGTGCTCAGCCGATCACATCCCCCTCACTGAAAAACTGTCAAAGTAACTGTGGGCTGATCGTGTTTCAGCGGCTCGAGCCTGCCAGCTAGAAGAGGCATGAGCGCCGAGTCCGGGACGCTGGTTGAAGGTGAAAGTCGGCTGAAGGCAACCCTGGTTACCAGAGTCTGCATGTCCTTTGTGGTCAGGGTCCGGCAATATGAATTAAAAATAAAATCTCTGATTTTTTATCTAACAAGATCCAATTGTTTTCTAAAAAAATTAAATACAAATGATAGAGAAGTGTTTATTTTAATTATACAGAGTATTTGATTCAGGCTACAAGAATCCTTGTTTAATTATGAAAAGTTTGTCATAAAGATGCAATTTTACCAGAAAAAATATCTTAAAATGACAAGAGTGATTTAAAATAATTTTAATGAAAAAAAAAAAAAAAACCTTGAATAATAAATTATTTATTATTTTTTTGTGTTGGAGTTCTCATTAAATTACTTCTTCATTTTCTGAATATTACAACTTTATTCTGGTAATATTAAGACTTTATTTTCATATTAATACAACTGTAATCTTGTAACATGAGGACTTTATTTTTTAAAATCTCAGCCTGAACCCTTACATTCCTGAATTCAATGTCCAAATTATACGTAGAAGCTGTAAAACATGACTGTCAAATAAGATGGCGGTTCTGGTTGTGCTGACATCACTCCAAACCCAATGAGCTAAATCTTTTCCAAAAACCAAAGTTTCAGTTAATCAATAAAATCAATTTATCGCCCAGTCCAAATGGTGGTTAAGAGTAACGCAAATAAAATGTTATCAAAATTTTGTGTCTGAAACAAGTTATGTTCACCGATATAATCTAGTCAAGATTTCAATGTAAGAGAAGTTCAATCCAAAAGCGAAAGGAGACAGAAATAGTTCTCTACAGTTTGTTATGCAACAAAGCTGTTCCTGTTCGAGCCCTTTGTCCATCATCACAGTAATGAAGTCCAACTGGACTCTCAGGCCAACTGCTCCAACGAGTCTCCATGAGGGCGAACAAAATGGCAACAAGCATCTCTGTGTAACCTCTTAACACAAGCAGCCTGCTCTGATGAGAGAAAAGGCATGCGGTTAGCTGTGTGTGTGAATTTGTGTCACCTTTCAGGCAAACTGTGTGTTTTGCAAACAATCACAAATTGCAAACTCTTTCAATAACCCCTGCAGTAAATTCAAACCGGAAACCGCAACCACTCTCCTCCAATCAACACAACTTCAATGTTATGACATTTTTTAAACAATCCAGCAATGGAGCAGTAATTTACTCAAATATAAATATATTCACAAAGAGTATAATATCATTTTTCTTTCAGCAATTACAAATTAAAATGCTCCAATAGTTGGCTGGAGCGTTACAAATGCTGTAACTGGGATTGTCACCATAACAGATTTTGCTGGAAGATAAAAAAAATTATTGCAATAAACAATATTTGTTATTTTGAGACCATTTTCAACTAAGATAATGATAATGGCATAAAAATGCAAGTTTGCCCGTCTGAAGACCAATAAAACCTAATTTTGTAATGAACACTTGCTGTTCATTACAACAAAAACATCCAAAAACAATAAATAATACAGAAATAAAAACCACTTGCAACCGAAACCATAAAAAAATATTACGATGCGTCTAAACAAAATTGCCCTTCAAAAAATCTCAAATTTTCAAGCTCATTTGAATTTATCATGCGATTAATTGATTATTGTGACCGGCTTACCTGGATCTCAATACACAGAAGCACACAGTTAAACGCTGACAGGATGACCTAAATGGAGTCACATCAAGCCACTACAAAGATCATCATTGTTGAGGTTTTGTTTGCAGATGAGGCAATAAGGACAGAGGACATCAGTGTGGAGGAAAGGCCACTGGTCACAAAATATTTCAGGAACCGGATGAAGAGTCATGAGTAATTACTGAATGCTGTTTAGGGCCTCAATATGGGAATTTCAGCAATGTCAAAGTGCAAGCAATGAAGCTACATTTAAGAGAAAACTCCAGTTCATATCTCTAGTGTAACTGCTCTTTAAAAGCAGGGCAGATGGGAATCAGGAACAGTCATTGTTCTCCTCTTCTTTTGCTTACTTACAATCACTATGAATGAAGAAGAAATGTTCTCACAAAATAAAAGCAGGGGGTTAAAGTGAAACAGCTGTGCGTTGACTCCTTCATTTTCATGACAACAGTTTACGTAAATGTAGCAGGCTAGCACATGTACACCACAGCCCTTCCCCTTAAGCAGCATATCAGCTAGTCTGTCATACCAGCTAGATGTCAGTTCTTAATATACACTCACTTTTAGCAAGTTATTTAAATAATACAAAAAACAAACAAACAGGCCTTTATTTATTTTCTTAAAGCTTTCCAAAGTTGAAGATGTGGCAAAGAAAAAGCTGAAAAAACAGGAAGGACTTGATGGAAAGTTGTGGGAACTGTTGCCATATTTCCACTCTACCCACATTGAGACGTGCTGGGGCCTGAATGAATGTTAGCTTTGTACTGCTGCAGAAGATAACCAACCAGACATTATGTTTAGTTCCAATCATGATAGCAACTAGTCAGCAAAGGGGACATTTTGTTAACAGCCAAGTAAGCTGTAAAGTAGGGAAATCTTACTGTAAAATATCTTAACGGTAGGACAAAGCAAAGCAGCTCAAGATGTTCAGATAACATTTTAAACGTGTTAGCGTCATGAGCTTTGATCGTGGTTGCTCTAAAACAGTTTGGACGTCTCACCAACAGGCAAAGTCAGCATGTGTGTAGAATGCCTTGTGCCTCGTGTGCAAGGCGAGGAGTTTGTTTGAACAGGATGCTGGTGTTGACTAACCGTGTGACGACAAAAACAACCCACACTGTCGGTGGGTCTGAAAAAAACCACACACGAGGAGACCAAGCAGCACCGAGGAGGAAGTGAGATAGGAGAGGAGAGAAAAGCTACAAGAACCGAGAAAAAAAGAACATTGGGTACTTAAAGCAGAACTGAAATCCAATCTCAAAATATGGATATTTATATTATAATTTAGTGACATTCCAGAGACTTAACTCGTCAATAAATGCCATTGTGACATTTCAACCTCATCGTTAGCCTAAAAACCCATTTCAGTTCAGGATATCAGATAAAATTCAAGAATAGGAGCGATTGTTTCGATGTAAGCAAAAAAAAAAAAAGTGAAGTAAAAGCAGTAGAAGACAGGAGAGGCTGGAGGATATATTTAGCAGCTCATTAGTTTGAGATGTCCTCTACTCAGCGGGCTGGTCCCTTCGATGAGACCCTTTGGAAATCATTACGACTGCATGCTGCTCCAGACAACACTCGCTTCCCAGAAAATCTATTTACAAACCGTATCTCTGCTGCTTGGCTTTATTGTTTCCTCGAAATTATTGTCAAATTCAAACAACTGATCCCAAACTAAAGCTTTAACATACAAGCTCCATCTTTCAATGAAAACAAAGCTTCAACAACACTCATGAATAATCCTTAAAAATTAGACGTGGGTATTTTATGGCAAACAAAAAAAAAGGACAAAAAGAGAGAATAGAAAGATCTATAAAGTGTCAGTTCTGAACAAACGTTTTATTTTGAAGGCGACATATTACTAATGTGGGCCAGTGTCAAGTCACGCCACATGAACGTCTAAGTAAGGGCTCCGCAATGTGTCAGCATTGAAATATCAGTGTGTGAAATAATAACAATTTGCTGTTCATCATTTTTAGCTGTTATGAACATATTGTAAGCCAATGAGTGCATTGGTTTCCTTGCCGCAAGAAATGCTGACACCTGATACATGACTGAAAGGTAGAAATCATATTGCAGTTCAGTTTCCTAATATGGTAGAATAAGATTTATTTACCAAGGTCAAAGTTTGTAGAGAAGAGACTGCTTGTCTGGGCTGCAATAAAGATGACCAGATTGAGTTTTCAATCAAATAATTTCTAGTACGATATTTAGTTATAGAGTTATTATTATTTAATAAGTAATAAGTAAGCTGGGTAGAAGGGAAACAACTGCTCTGTTACACAAAATAACCTTTGTATGTGAGCACCATTTTATAACACTGTATCTAGTGGCATCTCTTCCTGGTTTGACATTCATTAACATTTACAGTACAGCAGGTGTCACAGGTATATTTCCATGTTCCTCATATTTCCAATGAGCTAAAACAGTGGAGTTGAAATGATTACTTGTGATTAATCGATTATTGAAATAAACTACAACTAATTTAGTAATTGAGTAGTCTTTAACTGCAACATACACACAAAAAATGTCATTTGGTGAAAAAAAATAAATTATTGAGCAGTAATGATGCCATTTAAGATGAAGACAACATTGTCTGTAAATATGTTTTAGCCCAAACTCCTAAAGTGGTATAGTTTCCACTTCACCCAGTTAATATTTGCTAAAGGAATGGTGTTGCATTTTAGGGAATAAAATTGTTTTCTTATTTAAAAAAGGATTGGAATTATTTGCATATTTTAATGCATTTCCAATAAGTGGTCAAATGAAAAATCTGTAGAAAGTGCCAATTTTTTTAATCAGTAGATTAATCAATTACTACAATAATTGTTAGTTGCAGCTCTGTTAAATAGTAATCAGCACAATGTGAATTTTGGACATCAAGAAGAAGCATTGCAAATGGTAGAAAGCAACAAGAGTCAAAGCAGTACAAATTGCAATCTCCAATAAGCCTTGTGCTACCACGCTGTGCGGTTGCACTTTGTGGCCAACAATAATCCTGACCATCTGTGATCTTCTCTAATATTAGAACAATCCAGACCACACTTTAAAGTGAATGAAATGCCCCTGCGTCACCTGTCCACACTGCAGCATCTGTTTTTCCTTGCTTGGTGACCCGTCTAAAGTTTGCCTTTAGGGCCTGATTGGCTGGGAGAAACTGCTAAATGGCACAGGGTGAGAGCAAAGATTGATGGCTCAAGTGATAAACACACAGGTAATGAAAGGGAAAGGCTGATGGATTTGAGCAGGCTGCTCTTAATGGCCCTCTGTGTCACCTGGCTAATGGCTGAGACCTTTTGAGAGATGGAGGAAAACAGAGAGACGGATCGTAGAAAAGGGGCCTGGCACAGCGCACAATTTGCTCTGTCACAACAGAAACGGTGAGTTAGCAGATCTAAATGCTGACTGGCGATGCAGCTTACCGTGGCCTCCAATATCCTCTAAATGCACTGTTTGTTCTTGGATTTCAGAAAGGAGAGAGAAGTCAACGCATTACTTTACTCCCACCCGTCTGCAAAGTGCCTTGCTAATAGGACTTAAGGGAATCGTCCCGAACGAATAATTGCACTGGAAACACTATTCCCCACGTCCCCATGCCGTACTGTTACTGCTGCAAACACTGGTAACTGAAATGACACAATTAGTTTTTGATGTATATACAGATCATTCTGCTGGTACATGAAGCAACATACTTTAAAGACCGCTGGAGATCCCAGAAGAAGGCCATGGCACATTCAGATATTTTCCTCTGTGGTCAGTGAGGCTTTGCTCTGCTACAGATACAGTAGAGCCATCAAGCCCCGTCCCTCTGACCAATCTTCAAGAAAGCAAATGCATAAAAAGTCCTTCCACTGGCTCCCCATAGCTCAGAGAATGGACTTCAAAATACTTCTGTTAGTTTACAACAGAAACTAACAGAAGGCAAAAAAATATATTAAAGATCTGTGGTCATTGCATCAAACTTCCAGACTAGGGCTGGGCATTTATCGTATCATTTGTCATGATAAATTTCTTATAAGAATTTTGATTTATTGCTGTCTAAACACTAACTGATGATGTTTAAACCACCTAAAAACTGTGCTTATTGCCATTATTGATAATTTTATTATTTTCTCCACTGTTTCTTCAATGAAAGCATCAATAAATACTATTAAATTTGAAAATACAGTTACAGTGTGCAGCTTAGTGATACAAATCACACTTCTTTATGTGACTAGTGTCGTAAAGAAGTACATTACAACTAGGCCTGTTTTTCAAGAGCAGCATTTGTGTTTGTGGGTCTATCATTGCTGTGACACACAGCTGCAGTCGTACAGTTGCTTAAAAAGATTGAATAAATAGTTCTTATTGTCACTAAGGATGCACGAAAAAATATCTGCAAATATCAGTTATCAAACAAAACACAAATTGGATATGAATATCGGCCCGAATTTTCATATTGGTGCATTCATAATTCTCACAACAGTATCTCAAAATATTGAGGTAAAACTTTAAGTCTATACCACCTGTCACATTCCAGACCACTCAGGTTTTCTGGTTCTAGTCTACTCTGCAAAAAGAACCAAACATAGAGAAGCAGCATTCAGTTTCTATCCTCCATGCATAACATTGAGTTTCTTTAAATCAAGGCTAAAACCCCACTTCTTTAGAGTTATAAGTAGAACATTGATCAACATATTTGATTTGTATTTGCTTGATGATTTTGATGAAGGCATTTGATTAAATGTAATGTTTACTGCTGGTGTAATGCACTTTGAACTGCCTTGTTGCTGAAATCTGCTGCAGAAATAAACTTGACTTGAATAGTGGAGACGGCTCAACACGTTGATTCATGAGCGAACAGAAGAATCTGTTCATGCAATAGTCTTTGATGAGGCTCACAAATATTTCTTCATCTTTCACAACTCCAAATATCAAAAACAAAATGCCAAAGAAATGCAAAAGGCAGCTTTCCACTCCCACCATCTCTCCTCCCTCTTTCCCTCTGATATGTTCTTCTTCCTAGGATTTCTTTTGTTATTCCACTTCCCAATCTCACGAACTAACATATCAACGTCGCCAGCATACGGAGAACACAGCAAGCTCGCTTATGGGAGATTTCTGTTCCTTTGCTCGCACTTTCATGCACAGCTTTAGATCAACGTCAGAACAATGGGTTTCAGAAGCCAATACTTATCTTTTTAACTGCTTACAGACGGAAGGTTTGAACCTTTTTTTCCACTTCTCACCAGATGGAACAATGTTAAAGCTGAAAACATGCTGCGCAAATCATGGGAATTAACCCTTTGGTGCTCAGAGTTCCCATCTTTACTCTTCCAGCTCTGACTCACTGTCTGGGCGTACTTCCTCAGAAACATGCCACAAAGGCTTACTGTAAAAAATTGACACCATATTAGGAACAGAGCTCCACTCAGCTAACTTCAGCAGGGATGTCATATATGCTCAGAAAAATGTTAAGAAACAAGCAACATCCACGTAATTTCCTGAAAATCCTGCAGGATGAAAGCCAGAGGTGCTTCCCAGCAAAAGCTTGTTTATTACAGCTCCGTTTCTATGAACACTTTGCTTTTTTCAGAAGGTGACTACATCTGGATCATGTCCAAAACATAAACATAATCATGAGCAATGATCGCAAACATGGATTTTCATATTGGTGCATTCATAATTCTCACAACAGTATCTCAAAATAATGAGGTAAAACTTTAAGTCTATACCACCTGTCACATTCCAGACCACTCAGGTTTTCTGGTTCTAGTCTACTCTGCAAAAAGAACCAAACATAGAGAAGCAGCATTCAGTTTCTATCCTCCATGCATAACATTGAGTTTCTTTAAATCAAGGCTAAAACCCCACTTCTTAGAGTTATAAGTGGAACATTGATAACATATTTGATTTGTATTTGCTTGATGATTTTGATGAAGGCATTTGATTGAATGTAATGTTTACTGCTGGTGTAATGCACTTTGAACTGCCTTGTTGCTGAAATCTGCTACAGAAATAAACTTGACTTGAATAGTGGAGACGGCTCAACACGTTGATTCATGAGCGAACAGAAGAATCTGTTCATGCAATAGTCTTTGATGAGGCTCACAAATATTTCTTCATCTTTCACAACTCCAAATATCAAAAACAAAATGCCAAAGAAATGCAAAAGGCAGCTTTCCACTCCCACCATCTCTCCTCCCTCTTTCCCTCTGATATGTTCTTCTTCCTAGGATTTCTTTTGTTATTCCACTTCCCAATCTCACGAACTAACATATCAACGTCGCCAGCATACGGAGAACACAGCAAGCTCGCTTATGGGAGATTTCTGTTCCTTTGCTCGCACTTTCATGCACAGCTTTAGATCAACGTCAGAACAATGGGTTTCAGAAGCCAATACTTATCTTTTTAACTGCTTACAGACGGAAGGTTTGAACCTTTTTTTCCACTTCTCACCAGATGGAACAATGTTAAAGCTGAAAACATGCTGCGCAAATCATGGGAATTAACCCTTTGGTGCTCAGAGTTCCCATCTTTACTCTTCCAGCTCTGACTCACTGTCTGGGCGTACTTCCTCAGAAACATGCCACAAAGGCTTACTGTAAAAAATTGACACCATATTAGGAACAGAGCTCCACTCAGCTAACTTCAGCAGGGATGTCATATATGCTCAGAAAAATGTTAAGAAACAAGCAACATCCACGTAATTTCCTGAAAATCCTGCAGGATGAAAGCCAGAGGTGCTTCCCAGCAAAAGCTTGTTTATTACAGCTCCGTTTCTATGAACACTTTGCTTTTTTCAGAAGGTGACTACATCTGGATCATGTCCAAAACATAAACATAATCATGAGCAATGATCGCAAACATGGATTTTCATATTGGTGCATTCATAATTCTCACAACAGTATCTCAAAATAATGAGGTAAAACTTTAAGTCTATACCACCTGTCACATTCCAGACCACTCAGGTTTTCTGGTTCTAGTCTACTCTGCAAAAAGAACCAAACATAGAGAAGCAGCATTCAGTTTCTATCCTCCATGCATAACATTGAGTTTCTTTAAATCAAGGCTAAAACCCCACTTCTTAGAGTTATAAGTGGAACATTGATAACATATTTGATTTGTATTTGCTTGATGATTTTGATGAAGGCATTTGATTGAATGTAATGTTTACTGCTGGTGTAATGCACTTTGAACTGCCTTGTTGCTGAAATCTGCTACAGAAATAAACTTGACTTGAATAGTGGAGACGGCTCAACACGTTGATTCATGAGCGAACAGAAGAATCTGTTCATGCAATAGTCTTTGATGAGGCTCACAAATATTTCTTCATCTTTCACAACTCCAAATATCAAAAACAAAATGCCAAAGAAATGCAAAAGGCAGCTTTCCACTCCCACCATCTCTCCTCCCTCTTTCCCTCTGATATGTTCTTCTTCCTAGGATTTCTTTTGTTATTCCACTTCCTGTTCTCACGAACTAACATATCAACGTCGCCAGCATACGGAGAACACAGCAGGCTCGCTTATGGGAGATTTCTGTTCCTTTGCTCGCACTTTCATGCACAGCTTTGGATCAACGTCAGAACAATGGGTTTCAGAAGCCAATACTTATCTTTTTAACTGCTTACAGACGGAAGGTTTGAACCTTTTTTTCCACTTCAAATCATTCCCACAAATCATGGGAATTGACCCTTTGGTGCTCAGAGTTCCCATCTTTACTCTTCCAGCTCTGACTCACTGTCTGGGCGTACTTCCTCAGAAACATGCCACAAAGGCTTACTGTAAGAAATTGACACCATATTAGGAATGGAGCTCCACGCAGCTAACTTCAGCAGGGATGTCATATATGCTCAGAAAAATGTTAAGAAACAAGCAACATCCACGTAATTTCCTGAAAATCCTGCAGAATGAAAGCCAGAGGTGCTTCCCAGCAAAAGCTTGTTTATTACAGCTCCGTTTCTATGAACACTTTGCTTTTTTCAGAGGGTGGCTACATCTGAAGCATGTCCAAAACATAAACATAATCATGAGCAATGATCGCAAACATGAATCCCAAGAAAGTCACTTGCGCTAATTCAGGAAATATGCTGCCGGTAACTTCATCACAATGAACAATTGGACAGACAAAAAAAAAAGACAAGGCTTGAAAGCGATTGATTCTAAAAATATCTTGGCTCCACTTCTTCCTAACAGAGAAGGAAAACTTTAAGAAAATATATAATAAAATTAGAGGCTCGGGCTATAAAGAAACCAAGCAAAATTATGACTGAAAGAAATTAATACTCAATTCTCCTGTCAATAAAAAGAAATTCCTGGCAGGGGAAAAACGCCACAACATTGATACAGTCAACTGCTTTTTATTCATGCCTGTAACAGAGCAGCTACTGGTGTTGAAATTCATATTCACTCACCATCCATGGGACGTATCAAGGGATTACCTATGTAAATTATGTATGCTGAGAGGAAGAGAGAGAGAGGTTGGTGATTGAAACGACTAATGACCACTTGGTATGATAATATGTCTGATCAGGAATTCAATTTCATACTTTCACATCATGAATGCTGCAGTACATATTTTTAATGCTATTGAAGCTGGCATGCATCTTGCTCATTTGAAGTTATTTTAACATTTTGTTCATCGCCATTTTCTTTCTTCTCGTAGTAAAATGTAAAGATGTCTTATAATACATTCATATAAAAAGTAATGTTTTTAACATTCCAAACTGCCTAAAATCTGTATTTAATCTGCTGATATGATCGAAGAAAACTTATGAAGTTATTTTTAAATGATTTTTATCAGATTCCCAATCCCTGTTGAGGTTATGCCATCTGTGTTTTTATTAAGATACACCTCCAGTGAACCATTATAGTCCATACACATTATTTTATGAATAATATGCCTTTTCTTTCATCAAACTGATCCCTGGCTCGATCAACAACATGGTATATCATACTCAAACTGAGATTTTATTTTTTTCTGTTTTTGCATTAGAGTTACGACGCTAACAAAAGGTAAGGTGAGGAAAAATGGTGAATATAAATTAAAGCAAACAACAACACTGCAGTAAATAACAGCCCAAACAAGACAAGAGGCTGTATGAATCGTATCTCATACATCTTTATAAACGTATGGCTTTCCTTTGGAGCATTTATTTCAATAAGGAATCAGACTGGGCAAAACAATTTTGATTGGTGCAGCCCTAATATTAGCTGCAGCTACAATTGGAAAATAAAATTATTCTAGAAATTAAAGCTGCACAATATATCTAACAGCAATAATTGTGGCAATATCAGTGTGTGCAACATCACATATCTGGCCAACTGCACTGATTCTAATTGCCATTTATGTCCAAACCTCGTTTACATCTTTATGCAAACGAGATGAGATAATAAAGACAATAAAGCTCAGAGACCAATGGGGACATTGTGTTCTCATAAAAAGAGAAAAGTGTCAGGAAGATGAGGAATCACCAGACTCCAGTTCTGGATCAAAAGGCACATTTTAGATAATCGAAAGAAAAAATGCAAGCTTGTTGAAAGCAGAAACTAAGCACACTAACAGCCCCTTTGGCCTTTACATGAATCGTGTGTTACATAAGACAGGACGGAATGATGCGCTTCGGATCAGCACCTCCCTCCCTTCTTTGCTCAGAGGCTCATCTCTGATTGTTTTATTTCTTAATGTTGCGTTTTCTTCTTCCCATAACAACAAATTATTTAAAACAATAAAAGAATGACAAACTGAGCCCCATCTATGTGTCAGGGCTTCACAAAAACAATCCTCACATATTCTCACAGGTACAGTGGCTCTCAGTGGCAAGGACATCTGGCACATTTCACAAGCTTGTGATGTGTGGTCTGTGCACGTGAATGACTGGATAATATATGCAAGAAGGCTGTCAGTATGGGGAATGATTCTCCAGCGCTTACAGGTCAAAGAAAGTAAACTGGGTCTTCAGTAAAGAAGTGAAACACTGGTGTATTGGAAACTGGCACTGTTAACTTCAACTTTTATGCATGAAATAAATTTCCCAACATAATATTTGATCTCTTGGAATGACAAAAAAGGACTCACATTAACATTTAAAGTTAGTCAGATGTCCTTAATCTCTGAATAGACAGTAGATGTTATGTTTGAATCAAACTTCATGGTCGGAGTATGACCACAGGCAACATTATCTCCCCATTTAACTTAATAGTAAAGGAAAATTGTTGTGCCTCATTAGTACAGCAAATGAATTCACGCAGCACAACAATGAAATCCTAAGCAACCTGAATGACCCAGAGGGCAGAGAAAGATGATTTAATCTGACTGGAAAGGCAAGGTGAAAATACCTCAATCAATTCACAAGAGATGGTCAAAGATGGCGGTTTATTCTGCGTGCACCATGTGGGAACACTGACAAAAAGAGAAAGAAAAAGTGTGTGTGTGTGTGTGTTTGGGGGTCTGACTTACCTGATGCATGACCATGAGGGAGCAGGATGAAGAGGAGAAGTGCAGAGGCAGCCAGTCTGTGGGCTACAGAGGAGGAGGACGGGGCTCTCGTCGGAAACGCTACCATTCCATCGCACATCTTTTCCCCCCCCGACAGCCAGCGAGAGTCCTCTACGGCTTAACCTGTCCGAGCCACATTGACAGGAAGGGACGCGTGGGGAGGGGGAGAGGAAGAGGAAGAGCGTGGATTACCATCAACGTTCAAGCCGGGATTACGTAACCAGAAGCAACAGACAGCAAGACGGATATAATGAGAGTCAGCTACACAGATTGGTTGACAAACCAAGCGTGTCAGAGAGAACTCCATGCCCTAAGTTCAATATTTAGTTAGCCTGGTAAAACCCACAACTTTATGGATAAGTGTATTCCTCCCCTATGAGTTTTATAATTAGTGTACACCAGCAACAGGCCATCGATCTGAGTCTTCTTCTCATCTTGCTTCAATCCCTAATCTTTGCTTTGGCACAGCATCTATCTGCATAAGCCCTTAAGTACACTATGTTGTATATGACGTAACAACAACACAGATCAGAGTCGCTAATAAGGTGGCAAAAGGCAGATGGAGGGGTGGGAAAATCTGATTGTGGATCACATTCAACTTTGGCACAGAAAAAAAAAAAAACAGTTCAGAAAGTTATATTTGATTATAGCATTGTCATAATTAAACAATATTCTATCTAAAATGTATAATTCATATTGTTTAAAACTATTACAGCAAAAAGGAAGGTAGAAATATTTACTAAATGTTCATTACAAATTCAAACAATGTTTTTAGCAGAGACTTTAAAGTGTTATGTTAAAAAGTGCTTGGTTGTGTCAGTTCTGTACACTGTGCTGCAGGCTAGTGCTGCAGCAGAGTTTAGTGCATAAAACAAGGAAATGTTAAGACAAAAATATGGGCCGTTGGTTGGTTACTCATATCTTTTACAGCCCTTATAAACCATCTACAAAGTTTCACTTTTGTTTTTGTTTCAAAGATTATTTCAGACTTTGATTACCCATTTTCTGTACAGGTTAGTTTGAAACAAACCTGCATAGAAAATGAAGAAGACAAGGCTAATTTGAATCTCCAACACATTTCATTTAGACAGTTGAAAAGGTAATCAAGTCTGAAAATACTTATTTTTTCCCCAACTGTTTTGCTTCTTTGTACTTATCCAGATGTGGAAAACACTAATTAATGCAACACTGGACACAAAATCAAATCTTATAAAGCAGCAAAACTGCCAACTGATAAAATCCATATGGTGAAATGAGTTAAAATCATTAAAAGCAGGATTTGGATGAAGATCCTAAGCCACATTTTCTGAAGAACCTGCTTGGTAAAAGGTTCTCAAGAGAGGGAAAGGAGCCTATTAGCATTCCAAAAAGCTGAAGTGTTCATGCCAACATTAATGGCATGTTTTCACTGAAGTCCCATTCCCATAGGTCATAACACTAGGTAATGCCTAGCTTTGGAGTGCAAGTGTGAAATGTTGAACTGTCATTCAGCCCTGCTTCAAAGGATCCAGCAGTAATGGATATCAATCGGATCCTGATCACTTCGAGGTGAATGTGGCAACAAATCATCCAGGTGCAGAGGCTAGTTTTCACTGAAGTTGCTGAGCTTCAGGCTGGAGGGGGTGATCAAAGCGCTCCAATTCTTTATAGAAAAGTGTTACTGGATGGCTCGCGTGGAGGCTCGGAAAATGACAACAACAACTGGTGGACAAATCCAGACAGCCGGCAGCAAACACTTGCTTGACAGGGTGAACATGGCAATAAAGTAAAAAGTAACAAGACTTCCTTGTTGCAAATAGTTGCTATTCAAAGTTATGTGACACAGCGTAAAGAGGATACTGTGTATTAGTACTGTGTATTAGTGTATTAGTACTGTGCATTAGTGTTGTTAATCATGTCATATATTCATAGAATCTGCAAGATTGCATTGCAACTGAGTAAAAATGCAGGACATAAGTCTGGAACAAACTTCCAGAAAACTGAAAAACAGCCGAAACACCGAGTTCAATTAAATCAAGACTAAAAAACCCACCTGTTTACAGTTGCCCTTGATTATTAATAACAATAACGTTGATCAATATATTTGATGATGATTGTTCTTGATCTTTATGACTTGATCAGCAATGTTTACTTGTGTTTTTGGCACTTTAAACTTCCTTGCATGGGTGGACATATATCATATCTATGTTTTTTTTGTGACAAATTTCTTATGACAATATTTTGATTTGGCATCATCATGATAAATTCCAATTAATAATATTTACAAACCCCTAAAATTGTCCATTTTTCTCCACATATTGTTCAAATAGTATCAACAAACATCAATAAATATGATTTAATGCAGTTGCTGTGTGCATATTAGAGACACAAATCACTTTTCTATGCGACTGGTGAACCAAGGCATTACAAATGGGAATATTTTTTAAGAGCAGTGTTTGTCTTTGTGTTGCTAATGACTGCTATACCATATACAAAGTTATACCAAAAAAACTACAAAAAAAACTTGCTTAGATGTCCAACTGGGGTAAAAATGTTTTATACATAGTCAAAAAACCAAAATAGTTGCATGACTGACAGCAGCTATTTTAGTATGATGCAGTGCCATTTATCTAATCATTTGTCTTCACATCAGAAGGTCATCTGCTTCTGCAAATTTAGATTGATCATCCTCTTCCACAGAAAAATCACACAAGCATCAATACCCTCGCTGCATGAGCAGAACGGAAGCATACCTGCATGTGGCGCCTGCTAGTGGGAGAGAGTGACGCAAATTAGTTTTGGCAGGACAATTTGGGTAGTGTGTTCAGCCAAAGAGCAGGTAGTCAAAAGCACACAGGAGGGACCTGAGCGTGCCATCTGATGCATCGATATTTCCTAGTTGGTCCATACTGTAATTAGACCACATTTGGGTTGTGTAAAGGCTTTGCCATTTTAGATGTTCTTTATAAACTGCATGAGAAACATCGAGGATAGAAAAGATGCACTTTGTGGCTAATGCTGAACACACTGCTGGACTGAGCTCTTGGAAAAAGCTTAAAAGAAAGTATTGACCGGCCAGATCATCAGAAAAATCAAAACTTAAGCAGAATTATTCTGCTTTCACGTGAAACACTTATCTAATCAGTGCGAAGGCACTTTGTCCAAAAAAAAAGGGTTGCAGATCTTGAGATTTGCTGACTGGATGTTACTGGTATAAATTAATTAATATCCCAGCAAGCAGTTTCACAGGGGGGGAAATCCTGCATGCTTCAAGTCTGGATGTCAACCTGACCTGCAGCAGCATTTATGTCCTGTCAGATACCGACAGCAATGCTGAACACAACGCATCATGTTAAAATGTGTTGTATTATTTTAAACATGTTTTGTTTACCATGGAGGATTTTGCATCAAGCTTTACTGCAATGTAATCCTCAACATTAGCTGATTTAATATGTCTTAAAAATCCAAAATCTCTGAACAACATCACAACTATCAAGATTTGAGAAGGAGGACAAAAAGAAGGGATTTCAAATGACAAAATAGATTTAAAAACAACTACAGCACTGCATACGGATGCACCAGAAAATAAAAATCAACTTCCTTGTTTTATCACTAAACAAATCTCTGTGGTTAGGACTTTTAAGTAAATGAAATGTAAATTAGTGACTGGATTGTGGGGAAAAAACTGCCAACGTTAGCAGTTTGATTTCCAGTTTTATCTCTTCTATGTTCCCAGAAACTGGCATAAACTGCCACAACCTGCCATGCAGCTAACCATCAAAACTGGCAGTACCAGTTTTACTGTCCCACTACGTTTCGATGTAGATCCACAGTAATTAACTAAACATTGAAAGTGTCAATCAGCAAAAGAAAAAAAAAACAGACCTCAGGATTTAAGAAATGGAAATTTTACAAGCCAAGACAATCGTCTGTAGTCATCCACTTGCGGGGGGAAAAAACTATGCAACTCCCCACTTCAGATAGCAGCAACACAAGCAGCCGGCCAGCCAGCCAGCCAGCCAGCAGGCTGCTACTGCAGTTTTTCAGCTGCCCGAGGCTCCTGGAATGCAAAGGGAGCCAAGGCGAGCACCAGCACAGACATGTGTCCGGGAACAGAGAGCACTCAGTGTGCCAAAGAAACAGCCAAGAGGAGGTTTCCACCCAATAGGACCCAGTGCTGCTGCTAGAGCCTGCGTAGGCCTGTGGAGGGAGCCCAGAGACAGGACTCTGCATGGCAGCAGAGAAAGGAGCCTTTGTTATGCAGTAGTATGTACTGTTAGGGCCCACAGCTACTCAGCATCCCCCCTCCAATGCTGCAAGCAAGAGACAGAAACACACAGAAAGACTAGAGACAAGACAAAGAGGGAAAAATAAGAAAATGTAAGAAAAGTGGGATGAAGCAAATGAATAAGAGATAACCTGTCATAGCTTAAAGGTGCACCTTTTTCAACAAGCCTATATGTGTGTTGGAACTAAAAAAAAATAAAGACAAAACTTAAATCAATACTTAATTTGCCCACAATTCACCTCTCAATAAGATTTCAAGAACAAATGGGACTTGCTAGTCATTGTGTATTTGTGCTGACACATGAAAAATAAACAGCTTTGGGTCAATACACATTCTTCCAGTTTTTACCTCCATGTTATGATTTCATACTTGTAAACAAAGACAAAAAGACAAGTTGTCATGTCTCCTATTTAGAATCTTTATGAACCTAGATACGCCTATAAGAAAGTAGCTTCTTACCCAAGATTGCCACAACTGATTGTTATTTAAAGAACTAATTACAAAGTTCAATACAACTGTAACTGTGAAGAGGACCCGAGTTTACCTTGCTATTTCAAACTTCCTAGGCATTTCTCACCCATGTGCTTAACCATCAAACAATAGTCTGTTTCTTCTGAAAGCATTTAAATGAAATCCCAAAATCAATCAGGCTAGAATACTCCAAATGCATGTAAAATGTTATATTTCATCCAAATTGCATTGACTGTGGTTTTCTTAGCCCACAATCCACAAGCCAAAAAAACCTCCACAACTTTATGATAGCACATATCTATTGTGGTCACAAATCATATTTCCTTTTCAACATGGGTAGAACGGAGAGCTTTACCTTTAATCACTGTTTTGATCAAGGGATTAGGAATGCACTGGTATAAAACTTTTGGGTGATATCAACACTTGTTATGGCCAATAACAGATATTTATTTCATATTTAAATGCATTTATATTTCCCCTCCTGAAATGGATACACAAACGACAACACGATGGAAATAAACACTGCTTTTTTTATTATTAGCCAAACCAAAAACAGCAACATTTCATATAACAGCTGATTAATGGTTTTCCAGCTTTCATTTTGTATTTTTTGTGCTTTTGTCCTCTCTCTATCTTCATGCTTTATAAATCAAAGTCCTCCTTCAAAGATGCTTATAAAAACTTTTATACCACGTTTGAGAACACATCTGGAATTTCAGCAAAACCTTGCAATATTGTGCCCCATGGAAAGTTTGTAAGATTGTGTTCAAAGTATCTAGTTTGCAATAGTGTTTACTGATCATCAGCTTGATTCTTGGGTCTCTTGTGATGTAATCAATCCAAAGACACAAAAATAGACTTTGCTGTATTTTTTGTTTGTTTGTTTAGTTTGACCTTTTAAAACTTTCCATTTTATTAAATGTTGCAGTGGAAATCCATAATTTATTACCCATGTTTTTACTATCAGTATGCATTTGGAATTGAAAAACAAAAACACCACTAGACAGTACCCTTAAATCATTTTACAATATAAATCCCAATACAAACGTCTCTGCTAAATCAGACAGCACAACAAACTGTTATTGCTGGAGGAACAATACACTTGGGTCCCCGCCTTACTTTATCCTCCAATGTAAACACGTCACATCTGGACTTCCCTGCTCTTTGCAATATCAAATGTCATAACTTACTAAACACCGTTAACAGTAAGCCAGTCATACTTAAACTGGAACAAAGGCCAGTGAATGGGAAATGACACTACTGAGAGGTTCCCCTGTAAAAAAAAAAAACAAAAAAACAAAACAAAAAAAACGGGGCATCCAAGCTCGATAATAAATCTTTGCTACTGTATCAAACGTGAGTCAAAAGCAGAGTCACACGCTTCGACACGTGTAACTGTACTGTGAGGTATTTAAAAAAAGATGTGGTGGTGGGCTGCCAACATCCCACACATCGACACACAGAAGTTAATGATTAGAACAAAACAATCCAACTCAAATAGCAGGACACACATAAGAGTTCAGGTCCTATTTTACTGACTCACCTCAGATAAAGTCGACACACCTATGACTTCCTCGTACCTTTTATTGTTCATGTGACTGGTCTAACAATACATCAGCCCTCACAGCTGTTAGAGCGAACCGACAAGATACTCTAAATGTTTACGTTCCATCTCCATAACATTAGTTTAAGCTTTTTTCTAAATATTAAAACTTAAACACGACAGACGTGCGTCAAAACAGACACATTGCGTCTTTAGACAAACGTTTACGGAAGAACACGGCTAGCTTAGTTTCAGATCGAAAAGCAGAAAACTGACAACTCATTATTCTCTTTGGCAGAACAGTAAATGTTTGCCAGACATGAGATGTTTTTGTCTTGTTTGTTGTTTCGAAGTGAACTAATTCAGACGGACAAAAGACGGAACGGGAGACTGTTTGAGATATCCTAGTGGCCTATGTGTGCTTAGCTTGCGAAAAAAGACAGCAAAAAAAAACTCACCAACGTAAAGGTTAACAGCGGCGAGCCCTCCTCTGCCCGGTTCACAATCGAGGCATTAAAGTCAGATTTAAAGACGACACCCACAGACTAAAGCTGTAAAAAGAAAGTAGAATAGAAGTATTTCGCCGTCGAGGTCCCGTCTGCCCTGCTCCGTCACTCCTTGTCCTCCTCGACTCGCCAGCTCTTTATTTTAGGTGAGCGGAAACACTCGCTGCTGTGAGAACTCTACAGGGCTGCCTGCCTCGCTCTCGCGCGGTCTCCATGGATACCTCTATAAAAGGGGCGGTCCTACAGCTTGTCATGGCGCTTCAAAATAAAAGCTCACGTGTTAGGTTTGGAGACAAAAGAATTAAAGAGCAACTAATCAACAAAAACAGAGCACAATACAACAAAGAGATCAGATATTGTATTTATGGGGGAAAAAATGTATCTATGTACCAAGAAAAATTTTAATCACCTTATATACAATAGAAATTAAATTTTGAGTAAAATATTTAAGATGTTTAAAACATACATTATGATGATAATTATGAAGTTAAAAACAATATGGAATATGCCAAAACAGATTAACATTTTTATGTAAAACATTACTGGTCAAAGGATAAAGTAAACACCTTTAACTGAAACTAGTTCCTCAGAAAACCAGTTCCTGAGTTGTTTTTTTATTTATGATACAAATCACAGCTTTGTATCGTAAACAACATAAACAACTGTAGCTAACAGGGAACAAACATTTTAAGCACAGAATGATGACATATACAATAATAAATGAAATAAAAGTTTCACTTCATATATAAACTTTGCTTAGGGATCAAATCAAACCAATCAAAAACACCATCTGTCTTTGTAAAAATTTCAGCTGTGATCCCACAAGAAAAAAAATCTGCAATGATACTTCAGAACCATAGTTTTGTGTTTATTCTTCAGCAAGTTCTTCCTATTATTTTTTTTATAGCTGCTTCAGTTTCAAAAGACATGCTGTCCAGTGAGATACAATACCCCTTGATTAATTAAACTCGCAATGCTAGAGAAACTTCTAGACCTGGTATATCTATCCAATGTAATAATTACATACATTAAATAGAATAGTGGTGTGAAATTACAAAAAACATTATTGCATGATATGGAATGCAAATTAACCATCAAGCAAAGATGATGTAAAAAGAAGTAGCACTGTAAGCTTATATGGGCCCTGATTCTGCATATCTTCATTTCCTAAATTCACATTATTCATGTCAGCCTTTTTTGTCATTCTCCTCACTCACCTTTAATCTGTCTTTGTATATGAAATATTAATTTCTCAACCCCTGTCTCTTCCTTGTCACAGCACTGGTTTTGGAGCTCAACAGTAAAGCCGCCAGTGAGTAATGGGATTAGATTCCAGATTAACACTGCGACTTCAGATGTCCTGTAAAGAACCTCTGTGATATACATGCAGATCTATTCTACGGAAAACCAACATGTAGTGGACCTGCATTCTTCAAATTAGCCAATTGAAATTAAAATATATTTAATATAATGTGTCAACTGTTATTGTAACTAGATCATCATACAAAACTAATCTTGCATAAATTAGAGTTCCTTTGTTCCTATTTTTCTGGATTCACAAGGATATTATTTCTGGGTTCTGATTCCCAAATCTGATTCTCAAATACTTTTTAAGTTAAAACCAGGAAAGCTACGGAGAACCCCTCAAATTTTCCACGTGTCTATGCTGACATCTAGTGGCCATTGTTGGTTATTGCATTCACTATGCGGTTTCCATTTCAACATTCATCTAAATAATAAAAAAGAATGGTAGTAATAATTATTAGTGTTTTAAAAAGCTGTTATTAAAACATACTATTTTAAAAGAAATAACTGTTCACAAATAAAACTGGAAAGAAACAAAATTATACAGTCTTATATTAAATGATGGCTTCACAGCTTTCTTGATAAAATATAAAAAAACATGCTTTTACCTGTATTTGAACCTCAATGTTTTTTTTCTTGAATTAAATATTTTATGAACTGGGAATATGGAACGATGAACACACTCATTAAGCATCGTAGCAGCAGATGGTGCTAGGATGGCACTGGTTCAACCCACTTACTTATTCCTGGTTCTGCAGCTGACAGGCAGGCTTCTTTGCTTTTACACAAGGTCCAAATTTGTGTTCTAGTTAAGCAATGAAGAGAAAAGAATTTTAACATTTGTGCCAATTATCACCTGAATTAACACTTAACTCCTGTTAAAGCATGCGTGCAACAAATTTTATATTTAATCTTGTATTTCCAGTTTAAGATGAAAAGAGAGGCTGATATTTTTAAATTGACATGTATATTTTGTGTTTTTAAAATGGGCTCATCTTAAAAAGTGTTCCTTCCACTTACAGATTATTGATGACATAGGTTTAAATGAGAAAATGTATTTTATTTACACATTTCTGTAGATAATTTACACCTAAGTTACTCAAATGTGTAGTTTGTAGTTTGATTAGTTTTAGTGAGATCTAAATAATGAATTATCCAACACGTATGCAATTAATTACTGCATAACATCGGCTTATCACCAATTCATAATCTGTTAAATCATACTTGATTACATCAACCTGTCCAGAGACTATAGGTAGAAATTTAAATTTTTTGCTATAACGACCGATGTTTAACATTTAATATCCAGGATATTTAACATCCTTGATTTTTATTTAATCAAGGATATTGCTCAACATTGTCCTTGATGTTTAAAATTATTGCCAATGTTGATCAGATGTCAACCTTCATCTCCAGAAACGTTTCCTTTTGAGTTAAACATTAGAGATAAAGTAAAACATTCCAGCTACAGTAAACATTAGATGTAACCTTAAACATCAAGGACAATGTTAAGCACTAGAATGAAATAAAAAGTTAGATAGATCTTTATTGTCATTGTCACAAGAACGAAATTTAAAAAGTGCCATCAGTCAGAGAATATGCTTAAAAACAAAAAATAACTGTCTCACAATTCATACACAATGGACAACATTAAACATCCTGGACAACTTTAAACATTGGAGATAACATTGGGGTTAACATTGTGCCCGATGTCTCATATTGTCTCTTTTTCTGTCATCTCAAAAGAATCTTCATGTCAAATCTCCACATTCAAAGACAAACTCCAAGGATTTTCATTTTCATTTTAGCAGACTGTGAGAAAATCCCTGTAAAGAAATCAAAATGGTCACATGTCTTCCGGTTATAGTATTAAATGTTCATTAGAATTTTAAGTTTATTGATCTTTGAGAATGTGCTTTTGCACCATTATGCTATGGCCACTATATTATGGCAATAACGTCTGGGACAATTTATTGTCCAGCAAAATTTAGGTTGACAACTGCCACCAAGTTTTGCTGGATGATAAATTGTCCGAGAAGTTATTGCCGTAAACGGTAATGAGACCATTTTCAACTAATACAATGGCTATGGCATAATAATGCAAGAACACATTCTCAAAGATCAAACTTTAACACCCAATTGAGAAGAAAGACGATGCTGAGTGGAGGACCAAAGGAGTCCTATTCATTCTCAAACTTAAAATTCTAATGAACATTTAACACTGGAACTGGAAGACATTTCAAATACCCTAAATAAATAAACAGAAATTACAAAATAAAACAAAGTTTTTGATCTAATTTTTTTTTTAAAAGAACAATTCTGTTTACAGAGCACCAGATTGAAGACTTTATTCATCCAGTTTTTGGGAGAAACAGAGAAACAAATCATGTAAATGGAAACTGAGGATGGGAAGACAACAACAGGACAGGTGCAGGTTCCAAGTTCAACCCTTTAACAACTCAAGAATGAAATCACTTTTCAAAAACTCACTTTTAAATATTACTTAAACAGCTAAATATCTGCAGCTTTGTTTAAGGCAGATTGCTAAGAAAGTTTCAAGTCAAAATGGTGAACAATCAGGAAGCGTCACCTGGGAACGCTTCCAGGGTTTCCTCCAGCAAACCTGCTGAGCCCAGTGGAAGAGCTGCTGGGGTCGTCCCTCAGCAATCTGCTGCGTGTTTGGGTTAAGAAATGTTACAGAAAGTCAGAGGTGCAGGATCAGGAACCCTGTCTATATCGCCATCTCTAAACAGGAACAATCTATGTTTATATTTCTAAGCAATCTTTGGGCTGCTCTTGGTCCTATCCCTCACCTAGGACCCGATTGCCCTGGCGGACCCAACCCAAATAGAGGCACGAGGCCTCCGACAGCTCCTAGGATCACTGGGACACTCAAACCCCTCCACCACGATAAGGTGGCAGCCCACGGAGGGGAAAAAACAAAGACAGAAACAGTTCCATTCTCTGACCTGAACTGATCTGGAGAGAGGCCAGAAGGTGGCGCTCTGATGTTTCTAACTAAACACGGAGTTCAGTTAGAAACTAAAACTTTCCAAACAAAAACGTTTAGAAAGAAACTCAAGTTTTTGTTTTCTCAGTTATTTTTCTCTCCATAGAAGCTACACCTGGTCTGGCGTTGTGTAGTTCCTACCTGGAGGAGGGCATTGGCAGACATGATGCTGCCATCACCTAACCTTTGTCCCTCTCCTGCAGTTAACTTTTCACTTCCATGAACACGGAAAGTTCTCCTGATCAGTTGACCTCATTCTGACTTCAGAAACTCATAGTGTGGTCACAAACCTCCTCTGACCTCTGACCTCAACCCTATTGAAAACCTTTGGAGTTTCCTCAAGCAGAAGCTCTGAGGGTGGATTGCAGTTCATATCAAAACAGCAGCTCTGGGAAGGTTTTCTGACATCCGGCAAAGAAATTCAAGCAGAAACTTTCCACAAACTCACAAGTTCACTGGATGCAAGAATTGTGCTGTGATATCAAAGGGGTCCTATGTTAACATGCAACTCGGCTTGTTAAGATGTTTTTGATTGAAATAGCTTTTGATTTTAGTACATGTGATCACTTAATGCTGCACATTCAAAGAATTCTTTATAATCCATAAAATGTTTAGAAAATCTGCTGTGCATAATAATTTGGAACAGTGCATTTTGAGTTTTTTATTTTTGAAAAAAATGTTCTCATGTGGAGCTTTGTTCAGTAAAATTTGATCTATACTGTAATAGTTCATGACTTGAAAATTATACTAACCATCATTTGCATTGACCATTCAAGAAAATCTGAGAAAATATCACTTGCATAATAATTTGGAACACAGTGTACATACATGCTCTGCATGAGGAATTGCTCTAAAGTCAACGACTCAACACAAGCGATTTGCTGTCACCCCTTCTGGTCAGGAGGAGTGGATGCTGTAAGTAATGACTCCATACAATCTACTGGGTTTCCTCTGGTACAAACTTTTGAAACAAATTTAATAAACCAAACCTAATGCATTGATAACTTAGATTAATAGTAATCTATGACTGAATTGAAACAACTTTTTGTAAAATGCCTCGACAACAACATTGCTGTGAACTAACATTATAATTATAAGTTTTGAACGTTTTTAGTATCTACTTTTGGGGTTTTGAATGTTTTTGGTATCTACTTTTGGGGTTTTGAATGTTTTTGGTATCTACTTTTGGGGTTTTGAACGTTTTTGGTATCTACTTTTGGGGTTTTGAACATTTTTGTTTGGTTTTTTATATTGTTTGTTGGTTGGGCTCATTTGTTAGTTTGGAAGTTGAATTTTATATATTGCCAATTCACAACAAATGTCGTCTCAATGCATTTTGAAATATTTTTAGTTCAATCACGTTTTCCAATTGCTATTAGTTAACAGTACAATAAGCTCAGTTGACTATTAAAGAAGTTTAAAAGGTTTGTACCAAACGAAACCCAGTAGATTGTGTGGAGTCATTACTTACAGCATTCACTCCTCATGACCAGCAGGAATCGACAGCAAGTCGCTTGTGTTGAGTCGTTGACTTTACAGCAATCCCTCATACAGAGAATGCATGTAGTGACAGTGGAGAAGAAGAACTCTCTTCTACCAGGAAGAAACTTCTAGCAGAACCAGAACCGGGCTCAGTACCAGCAGCCATCTACCATGACCAACTGGAGCTGAGAGAAGACCGAGCAGACACACAACCACAGGTCAACTGATCCAGGAGAACTTTCCAAGTTCATGAACTCATGACAGCCAATGCCCTCCTCCAGGAAAAATCGACAGCCAATAAGAAGTGTAGAATCTATGAAAAGAAAAATATCTGAGAAAACAAAAACAGTTTAAATAAATAATGCAGTACACACAGAAAATTACAAACAGCAGCATAAATACACAGATACATCACAATAAACCAGTCTAAGCCTTTTCATAATCAATGCCATAACCATGGTAATACCATAATAATGCCAGAACACATTCTCAAAGACCAATAAACATTAAAGTCTAACACTGAATTTGGAAGACATTTTAAATATCTAAAATAAACAAAACAACAAATAAAATTATGAAGTCTTTAAACAAAATTGTCCATAAAAAACAAAAAAGCAATGGATAGTTGAGGCCAAAGCACCAGACTGAAGACTTATCCAGGTTTTGGAGGAAAAAATAAAAAAAGAAACTGGGCTTGTTTTGATAAATGTTTTAAGTTCAGTCACTTTCCTCTGTCGGCCAATGAAGGGCAAAATCCAAAACAAAAACAAGATGATCCAGGAAGATTCTTGAAGGACAACAGGACAGGTGCAGGTTTAAGGTCAAGCCCTTTAACAACTCGGAATGAAATTTTCACTTTTCAGAAACACACGTAAATATCCCTTAAATAACAGCAAAATGCTTACAGCATTTCTTGAGGAAGACTGCTGCCAATGATAGGGTCACTAAGGTCATCCTTCAGCAGGGGGTGGGAGGGTGAAGACCTTTTCCGTCGTTGTCGGGGCGATGAGGGCCTTTTCCTTTGGTGGTTAGAGGTCCGATTTAGGGCGAAATTTAGGATGAAAACAAGACGATCCAGGAAGATTTCTGAAGGAGGACAGGAAGACAACAGGACGGGTGCAGGTTTAAGGTCAAACCCTTTAACAACTCTGATTGAAATCATGACTTTACAAAAACTCAAAGTAGCTCTTTAACAGCAAAATACCTGCAGCATTTCTTGAGGAAGACTGCTGCCAATGATAGGGTCACTAAGGTCATCCTTCAGCAGGGGGTGGGAGGGTGAAGACCTTTTCCGTCGTTGTTGGAGCGATGAGGGCCTTTTCCTTCAGTGGTTAGGGGTCCGGTTTAGGGCGCAATTTAGGATGAAAACAAGATGATCCAGGAGGATTTCTGAAGGAGGACAACAACAGGATGAGTACAAGTTTAACCCTTTAACAAATCAGAATGAAATTGTCACTATTCAAAACCACACGCAACTATCACTAAAATAACAGCAAAACACTTACAGCATTTCTTGAGGAAGACTGCTGCCGATGGTAGGGTCACTAAGGTCATCCTTCAGCAAGGGGTGGAAGAGTGAAGACCTTTTCTGTCGTTGTCGGGGCGATGAGTGCCTTTCCTTCGGTGGATAGGGATCCAATGAAGGGCGAAATCCAGGATGAAAACAAGATGATCCAGGAGGATTTCTGAAGGAGGACAACAGGACGGGTGCAGGTTTAAGGTCAAACCCTTTAACAACTCTGATTGAAATCGTGACTTTACAAAAACTCAAAGTACCTCTAACAGCAAAATACCTGCAGCATTTCTTGAGGAAGACTTCTGAGCCCGATGGTAGAGTCACTGACGTCATCCATGAGCCGGGGATGATGAGGGCCTTTTCTGTTGATCATCGTAAGGAGCAGTTGGGGAGTAGGTGGGTCATCTAAAGGACTTGTTGGAGTTTGTAGTCTCTGTGATATAATTTTTATCGTTACCTTCTTAATAACCTTTATAATAGATTTCATGCACATATTTGACCAAAGAATCTATGATTGGTTGGCTAGTTTTCGCACCTTTACCCTTCGGTCGAGTTCATTTTCACTCAAACCAGACCGAAGGGCTGACTAACCCTTTACCCGTCGATTGGGTTCATTTTCACACAAACCCCACCGAAAGGTAACTAACCCTTGGCCCGTCGGTCAAATTCATTTTCACTCAAACCTGACCGAATGGCTGACCAACCTTTTACCCGTCGATCTGGTTTGTTTTAACTCAAACCCCACCGAAGGGTAACCCAAACCCTTTACCCGTCGGTCAAGTTAATTTTCACTCAAACCTGACCGAAGGGTGACCCAAACCCTTTACCCGTCAATTGGGTTTGTTCCACACAAACCCTACCGAAGGGCAACCGTAAGCCTTTACCCGTTGGTCAAGTTCATTTTCACTCAAACCCGACCAAAGGGCTGACTAACCCTTTACCCGTCGGTCAGGTTCGTTTTCACTCAAATCCCACCGAAGGGTGACCCAAACCCATTACCCATCGATCGGGTTCGTTTCCACACAAACCCCACCGAAGGGTAACCCCTAAGCCTTTAACCGTCGGTAGAGTTTGTTGTCACTCAAACCCCACCGAAGGGTGACCCAAACTCTTTACCTGTTGGTTAGGTTAAAGGTTTGGGCTTGCTAAAACCTTTGGTTGGGTTTTATCACAAACCCAATCAAAGGGTAACTCTAACCCTTTACCCGTCAGTCAAGTTCATTTTCACTCAAACCCGACCGAAGGGTGACCCAAACTCTTTATCCGTCGGTCAGGTTTGTTTTCACACAAACCCCACCGAAGGGTGACCCAAACTCTTTACCTGTCGGTCAGGTAAAAGGTTTGGGCTTGCTAAAACCTTTGGTCGGGTTTTATCACAAACCCAATCAAAGGGTAACTCTAACCCTTTACCCTTTGGTCGGAGTGGCTACCGGAAGTTTGTTTTCACACAAACCCATCCAAAGGGTAGCCCTAACCGTTTGGTTCTGATTTTTTTTTTTACACAAGATCAGAACTCCTTCCTTTCAAATGGTGTGTTTTTCTTGCGTGGAGCATTGTACGTGGAATGGATCGACCCCTTTGATGTACTCATTTGTTACCAATTTCCTTGAACTCATCCGATGACTTCATAGACTTGAGGAGTGGCTACCAGAAGTAGCAAACCACATTTCCTGTCATTTGATTCACACTCCAGTGCATTTTAATATCCACATTCCCTGCTTGTCTGAGGCCATCTGGTGTCTTCAGAGTCTCCATCTTGACAAAAACTGTTGTTCGGCTTAGATATCTTCCCATTCCATAATCCATGTGGTGTCAACAAGGCCTTAAATTCTCAACCATGAGCTCAAAACTATTATCCATCACCACATACATACTAAGGATGCATGTGGCGACAGTAGAGAAAAGATTTCCCTTTAACAGAAAGACTTTCCCAAAAAAAACAAAAACTGCAGTTATCAAACACTGGTTAAAAGTTAAGTAAGCTAAAGCACCTACTAATTGAGTAGTCATGTGGTGACAATGGAGTTGGAAAAAACTTCCCTTTAACAGGAAGAATTTCCAAATAAGGTTAACACTGCACCAATTTAAATTTCTTAAGTTATACAAGTAGGCTAAGGCAATGCCTCACAATGAACATGCATGTAGTGACAGCAGAAAGGGAAAAAAACTTCCCTTTAACAGGAAGACTTTCCAAAAAATAAAAACTAGTTATCAAACATTGGTTAAAAGTTAAAAAAGCTTGAGGAATGCCTCATGTTGAGGATCCATATGGCAACAGTGGAGGAAAAAAGATCCCTTTAACAGGAAGACTGTCCCAAAAAAAAAACTGCAGTTATAAAACATTGGTTAAAAGATAAGTAAGCTATAGCAATAACTCGTACTGAGGATTCCTCTGTTGACAGTGGACAAAACAAACTTCCCTTAAAGGGGAAGATTTTCCACAAAAAAAAAAAAAGGGTTAACTGCACCAATTTTTAAAATTCATTAAAAGCAAAGTAAGCTTAAGCAATGCCTCCTACAGAGGATACAAGTGATGACTGGAGAGGAAAACTTCCCTTTAACAGGAAGACTTCCTAAAAGGCCAAAACTGCACCAATTATTTAAATTGATCAGCAGTTAAGTAAGCTAAATCAATGCCTCATATTGAGGATGCATGTAGTGACAGTAGAGAGGATAAACTTCCCTTTAACAGGAAGAACCCTCCAGCAGAACCAGAAGTCAGCTCAGTATGAAAGGCAATCTGTCACTACCCCCGGGGGATTTGAAAGGACAGAGTAAAGAGAGAGAGAAAAAGAAAAAGCTGCTGCTTGAAGTATTTCTATAGAAGAAAAGAGTTAGTTGCAGTAGAAGCTCCTTTGGTGGCTTTATCTATGAGGGGGAAAAAAGCAGTTATTTGCACCAAACGGCCCTCCAGCAGCTAACTCTAGGAGAGAAACTGGGTTAAAAACATAGACTTAAACAATGAAGGACAGGTCCCAGTCGAACGTCTCTTCAGCTGAAAACCTGCAAGAGCTGGTGGGTTAGTGTTAGCATTACCTCTGTGGCCTCCGGCTTGCAGCTCCAGGAGATCTCTCTGTTGTCCGTCATCATTGTCGTCCAGAAGAAATTAAATCGCATGACGAAATTCCACGAGAAATGGTTTCGACGCAAAAATTAATCGGTTTTCACGTTTAAATTGTTGAACGTAAATGAAATTCGTTTGACTTATTAAATTATTAAAGTATGGACCCTGTCTTTGAAATATTTAGATTAAATAAACTAAATATTAAGTAGGTACAAAAATAGGTATGTATGCATGTTGAAATGTAAAGACCTTATTTTCACCCAAAACATTTGATAATATTCATCAGAAAGACAAATATTATCTTAATGCAGCTATATTAATGTCAACATAGCCACTTTAAATTACCACTGATAAGTAGGCATGTTATCAAGGTTTACTAAGCCTAAGCTCTATCACTTTCTACAGCCTCTAAAGTGTATTTGCCAAATCTTTGGCAGCCATCTTTCTTTCATATCACAACAGATTTTAAGCCAGGAACTTCAGATTGTAGACATATCAGATTCTAGTTACACCTAAACCTTCGCAGGTCACAGGACCACAGCAAATGCTTTAAACAACACTGAAAAACCCAAAGACGGAAGGTTTACAACAGCATAATCCTTCTCAGCTCATTGACTCTCAGCAGAGAATCAAACCAAGAGGCCTAGCGTTGGCCTTCAGCAAACATTAGCATCAGCAGCGTAGCAAAACCCACAACAGCTCCTACCCTGAGATATCTTCTGGACCCGCCGTTGGAACAGTTCTTTGATTTAACCAACCTTTGATGGGTTGGGCGGATCCGCCAGGCACCTTGTAGCGTTTCCTCAGCTTGACGGAAGCGATCCTCAGCTTGATTGAAGCGATCCTCAGCTTGATTGAAGCGATCCTCAGCTTGATTGTAGCGATCCTCAGCTTGATTGTAGTATATCCATAATCGATCAACTACCAGCGATCCTCAGCTTGATTGTAGTATATTCATAATCGATCAACTGCTAGCTCCAAGTGCCATCATATCTCCTCAGACGTTTCACCCTAGTGAAAAAAAGCATATATACTTCAGTTTATTTCAAATATACTTACATTTATAAAAGTACATTTTAAGTATGCTAATTATTACTTAGCATACATAAATATATGTATGAATATATACAAAGTTTACTAAAAGCATGCTTGTACCAATTTTGACATTATAACTTTAAACACACTTAAATAGAATTGTACCGAAATACATTTTTAAGAAATACATTAAATAAAAGTATACTTTAAGTCAACAAAATATGTATTTGCTCAAGTGTACCAATGAAACAATATGCTTTTAAAGAAATTTTGTGTATATTTTAAAATCTATGCTCAAAATAATTTTTTTTTAAATTCACTTAACGCTTACTTGAGAAGTGAACTACTAAATATACTGAAATTTTAGTATGTTTTAAATTACATAAGAGTATATACTTCAGGCTAATAAAGTATGCCGTTTTAGATGCCTTAATAATTTTTTACTATTTTTGTCAAAATGGGGAAGAATAAAAACATAATAATCATTTAGTGGAACTTAATGTAATGTTTAACAAAGTAAATAAGGTGTTCATGCCTCAAAATATCAAACATTGACACTTTAGTGACAGAGGTTCTACAACAAAAACAATACTTGTCCTTAACACTAAATGTTGCAGGTATCTTCAGTTTTACATATCTCTGAATATGATCTGTTGTTTTCAGTTTTTTAAGTAAAACACCGAAGCAGTCTTTATCCAATCCATTTTCAGATGTATGATGTAAGATCTATTAGTGAACCACATTAGCTCCAGTTCACACTCCAGTTGGCGGTAGCAATTAAAATACAAAAGTGTAATTGTAGCATACTGTAATCACACTAATATATAAAATAAGTAATGCCAATATATTTAAAGTACAATCTAAATATATTTTAAATGTAATTCAATCCCAAAATTGTACACTCAAAATATACTAATCAAGCACGTTTATATTACGTAGATAAAAAGCAATACACTTAAAGTATACTAAATATAACTTAAATTGTTCCAAAAAAAGTACGTGAAAGTACACTTAAAGTTGTGCTTATACAATTTAAATACTATTAAAATACACTAAGCACAAAATTAGCGTTTTTCCAAAATAGCACTAATCCTAAGTGACCTTGAAGTATGCTCATGATTAGTTTGACTTAAAGTATGCTTAAGTATACTAAAATTTAACATACTTACTATATTTATTTTTCACCGGGGCAGGGACGCCAGCAACCAAACACACCGCCGCTGAGAGGCCGTGGTCGGGTCTCTCCTTTTGTGCTGCTCTGTTTAGACACACAAAAATGACCTCACTAAGGTCATTGGTGGAAAAAGACAAACAGCTTGGAATAAGGTTTCCGAAAAATAACTTACCGAATAACCAACGCAGCGATTTCAAACACGGCGCTCCCGCGGCCTACTTGCCATCACTGCGGCCTACTCGTAGGTCAAGTACAAGGCGCAAGCTAGGCCTCGATAAACACTGACACGATTTCATTCGGGTCCACAGAAGTTTCAGGCATAAAGCTGGGCGTCCACTCGGATTCCGCGTCGTGGGAGATCAGAGAATATCATTTGTAATCCAGGTCGCAAAGTTCGTAAGTATCAGACCGACAGTTTCGTGTCTCCATGCGGCCAGGTGCTAGCAGGATCTTTTTTTTTTTTTTTTCTAAAAACGCTCTCGTAGAAACTGCGTCATATTTCTATCCAGCATGGCGCATGCGCGTCACGCTCATTAATAACAAAATGGCGCCATTCGCCACTGTTGCCAGATTTGACATTTTCCAGTATAAAAACCTGTAAAACCTGCCCAAGTGCAAAGATACAGTAGGAATCTAAATCTTTAATAAAACTCATGTTAATAGCACTATATGTTTTATTCATAATCTGTCCCTAATATATTTTTAGAATAATTTAAACAGCAAAATTTTATATTTATTTTTTATAATGCAGGACTGAAGATTTTTTTTTTAAGTTTTCAAAATGTACATTTTTCTAAGAATAAGCTAAGACAGTTTTAGAAAAAATAAAGAAAAATGTAGAAAAACAGTAAAAATGTATTTATATATACATATAAATATAACTATATCCATAGTTTTTAACACTAAAATTATATGAGAGATAAACTTG
The DNA here is from genome assembly GCF_001444195.1 of Xiphophorus couchianus. Classification (NCBI taxonomy): domain Eukaryota; kingdom Metazoa; phylum Chordata; class Actinopteri; order Cyprinodontiformes; family Poeciliidae; genus Xiphophorus; species Xiphophorus couchianus. The sequence continues at coordinate 5,841,711 of NC_040242.1, read as the reverse complement.
CTTTTTATATTTCATGTAATATGAAAAGCAAGTTCATACCAAACTGCTGCTCCAGTATGTCCTGACTCTTACGGAGAGTGAAGAGTGTCCAATGACAATAAATAACTTATGTAATAATTATTTAAGTTTGTCATTAATTTATTTAAACTCTTCAGTCTCCATAGATTTGTGTCTTTTGATTCGTCTTTAAATAATATAAGTTTATTCATAAATTGCTTATTTAAAGATGTTCAATAAAGTTTTATAAAATAAATTTTTCTTTAAAGAAATGCGTACAATTAAAAGAAGCAAAAAATATCCAGGCGGAGATTTTAAATTTAGGACATAAAGGGTTAATGGGTACAAATACTTTTGTAAAGAACTGTCTTAGATTACCTCCTCAGTCCAGCATGACGTAATAAATAGATTTTTTTCTTTTTATGAAAGAGATTTTTAGTCTTGGTACTTTCTTTGTCCTCCACTTTTCATCTTATTTTTAAGCTCTAAACAGAAGTTGGGTAGAAAAGCACCAAAAATAATAAAATAATCCACAAAAAAACGTACAGAAAAGATTGTAAAACTATTTACACAAAACATAACTGAAAGACTTGTATGCAGTACTGTGTGTTGTTTGTTGTTATGCAAACTGTTTTGCATTACAAAAGTATGTTCTCTCCTACTTCTGGTATTTCCATCAAACCCAAGAGGAATGTTACAAGCTCATGTTAAAGCCTGAACTAAAGGCAACAACCGCAGTGTGAAAGGAGATCCTTTTAAAAGGTTAAGCATTTTCCTAAAGAACAGAACAGTCCGTCTTCAGATGTAATGTTAATGTTTTCACTTGAAGATACATTGGTGTGGTTTAGTTTTGTCACTAATAAATGTATGATTAAAAAAAAACACACCATGGAGATGGAGTTTGGATTTCTGTACTGCAGGATTTCACAAAATCCAAAGCTTTTAAAAGGCTTACCACAGATTTCGACATAGATTGAAAAGTGTTTGGGTTGGAAGGGATTCTTACATTAACTGGTATGAATTTGTAAATGAGTAAACAGCTTAAATAATGTTGTGATTTGACAATACAGGAGCACTGTGCACAGTTTGGACTCACTGTACTATTTAGGAGCTGAAAAACGTCTCTTTTTCCGAATGTTGAGGTGAGATTTTTTATTTCTCTTTCCCTTTGGTGTTGACTTATTTACTTGTAGGAGCATTTTTAAAAAAATCACAATCTTATAAAGTTTGATATTTTTTGTCACATATCTGAAAATAAGTCATGAGATTCATCATATAGAGTGAAATATTTTTATATCACTTGTAAGATTTGAGTATTATGGCTTACATATCATGAAAACCAGAAATTTCAGTGTTTTGGAAAATTAGAGAACAAAAAGGTCCTGGGTTCGAATCCCAGCCTGGGTTCTTTCTGCAAAGAGTTTGCATCTTTCCCTGTGCATGAATGGATTCTTTCCAGGTACTCCAGTTTTCTCACGCAGTCCAAAAAACATTCTGTTAGATTGATTTGTCTCTTTGCGATGGACTGGTGACCAGTCCAGGCTGCCCTGCCTCTTGCTTAATGACCGCTGGAGAGAATCATGGTGTCATTGACTGTCTTCTGGACATATGTCAAGGCAGCAGCCTTCCCCATGATTTTGAAGCCTAATGACTCAGACTGAGAGACCATTTAGAGGCTCAGGAAACCTGTATGTGTTTTGAGTTAATTAACTGACTATAGTGTTTCTACGAGTTTCCAATTTAAACTATTTCACCGTGTTCTAATTTTCCAAGAGACTCTATTTGGAGTTATGTGGAAGTTTAAATTTCTGAAATAAGGGACATAAAACATTACATTTTTCAGAATTTTTTGGGGGGGGGAGTTTAAAAATTTTGTTCATTAAATACACCAATAAAAACAAACATCTGAAAAACAAACAAGAAAGAATAAAAATGCAAGCCCTTAAAATAGCTGTATAAACAGCTCTGGAAAAATAAGAGACCACTTAAAGTGCTCAGTTTCTCTGATTTTACTTTTCATAAGTGTATGTTTGAGTCAAATGAACATTGTTCTTTTATTCTATGAACTACTGACATTTCTCTGGAGTTGCAAGCAAAAATTTTGTATTTATTTGCAGAAAATGAGAAACGGTCAAAATAAGGAAAAGGATGCAGAGCTTTCAGACCTCAAATAATGCAAAGAAAACAAGTTCATGTTCATTTAGAAACAACAATACTAATGTTTTAACTCCGGAAGAGTTCAGACATCAATATTTGGTGGAATAACAGGGAGGTTTTCAATGGGGTTCAGTGCTGTGGGCTCTTAGTTTTTCCAGAGCTGTATATCTAATTTTAATGGAGATTTTTTTTTTAAATAGAGATTTATCTTGTAAAGGAAATATGCACATAATAAGAGATATATAGTTTAATTTTAATGAAAGTTAAATGATTATTTACTTAACTGTTAAAAAAGTATTAAAACATTTTGTTACGACCCGTCTAGGGGTGGCCAGATCATAACATGAAAGGTCCCTCCTCGTCCCATCCCAAACAGCCAACACATACAAAGTTAAACATTTTACAATGATGTTTATTAAAAAATATATGTTTGATTTAAATATAACAAAAATGGAGCATATAACTTCAGAATGAGCTAGTGCCAAAACAACAAACAAAAGGAACTATCTAAATAATAATCAACTTACCTAACCGAAAAATAAATAAACCAAATGACAAAAACTTACCTCCCTAACTAAAAAAACAGGAAAGAACTAAGGCAACATAAATGGCAGCTCACTCCTACAAACTCCAAACCAAGAAGTTGAACAAACAAAACAAACAGTGTGGCCGGTTGAGATGAGCAGAGGAGAGATCTTCCAGGAAGTCCACGTCAGCCGCTTTTATACTCCTCACATCCGGGAAGCCACCAATCGGACGTCCCCCGTCGTCCTCCAGGCACCAATCAAAAACAAGTACCTGCACACTCATTTACATAATAACATTTAACGACTCCAGTCGTAACACCCCCAATCACAAGAATTAAACACACCCCTAAGTGTTTAATTCAAATGAGTTAAAAACTTCTAGATAAAGCATCAGCTAATACATTATCCTTACCCTTTTTATAGTTAATCTGCAAGTTAAAATCTTGCAGCAGCAGAGACCAGCGCATCAGTCGGTGGTTGGAATTTCGCATTTGGGAGACGAAGACCAGCGGATTATGATCGGTGAACACTTGGACAGGTCGTGCACTAGAACCAATATAAACTTCGAAGTTCTGTAACGCAAGTAACAGAGCAAGAGCTTCCTTTTCGATTGTGCTGTAATGAAACTGATGTTTATTAAACTTTTTCGAAAAGTAGCAGACAGGATGTTCTATGCCTCGCTCATCGTCCTGCAGAAGCACAGCTCCAGCACCACACAAACTTGCATCAACTTCAAGTTTAAAAGGACGCTCAAAATTTGGCGCAGCCAGCACCGGTGCACTGCACAACAATGCTTTAGCGGACTCAAACGCGACCTGACAAGAGGAAGACCAAATAAAAGGTTTCAAAGGACTAACAAGTTCAGTCAATGAACTAACCACATCTGAAAAATTTTTACAAAACCCGCGATAAAAACCACACATTCCCAAAAAGCGACGCAAGTCTTTTTTTGTCTGTGGGATAGGAAAATCAATTATTGCTTGCACTTTAGCAGCAATAGGACGTACTTGTCCTTGACCAACTTGCTTTCCTAGATAAGTGATTGTGGCTTTTCCAAACTCACATTTCGAGAGATTCAATGTGAGAGAGGCATCACAAAAACGACTGAACACTTCCGAAAGAGTTTCCAGATGTTCTGTCCAAGTGGCAGAATAAATAACTACATCATCCAAATATACTTCACAACTTTTCACTCCCAATAATACCTTTTGCATTAAACGTTGGAATGTAGCGGGTGCGTTACGCAACCCGAAAGGCATAACGGTATATTGGAGGAAATGATCAGGAGTTACAAAAGCAGAAATTTCGGAAGCTCTTGGTGTTAACGGAACTTGCCAGTAACCCTTTAACAGGTCCAACTTTGTGACAAATTTAGCGGAGCCAACACGATCAATGCAATCTTCCATTCTAGGAAGTGGAAAAGAATCGGATTTGGTGACAGCATTAACCTTCCTGTAATCTGTACAAAACCGAAATGTATTATCTGGCTTTGGGACTAGGAGGCAGGGCGAACTCCACGCGCTGTTACTGGGTACTGCTAAACCATGTTCAATCAAGTAAGCCACTTCCTGTTGCATCAAAACACGCTTTGTTGGATTTATTCTGTAAGCATGTTGTTTAATTGGCTTCTCAACCTCCACATCAATATCATGGAACAGCACGGATGTTTGGTGCGGATGATCTGAGAAAAGTAATAAATTAGCTTCAATCAGGTCAGTAATATCTTTTCGGGCAGGCTGTGACAAATGAGATAGAAAAGATTCCAAATTTCCCATCACTTCAGAGTTCCGCAAACGGGTCACAGGCATGCAACCGCTGTTCTCCCTCAAATCGTCATCTGCCAGATGATATGGTGGGGGTGAAGAGCAAACAGAAACAGGAGTAACAAAACAGGTGTTATCTACAATGCCTTCCCTGGAAACGTAACGTTTGAGCATGTTAATATGACAAATCCTCGTTTTTCGTTTTCGATCCGGAGTCTTAATCACATAGTTTGTTTCATTTATTTTTTTCTCCACCTCATACGGTCCTGAAAATTGTGCATGAAGACTCGATCCACTCAAGGGAAGTAGTACTAAAACCTTTTCACCTGGAGTGAAATTTCTACTCACAGTTTTTTTATCATAACGAGCTTTCATTTTATTCTGAGCCTTAGCCAGATTTTCTTGGGCCAGCTGACATGCATGAAAAAGACGCTCTCTAAAACTACTAACATAATCCAACACATTATGTTCAGTTTGACGCGACTCTGACAACCATTTCTCTTTAACGAGTTGGAGCGGACCACGAACAGTGTGTCCAAATACCAAATCTGCCGGACTGAATCCAAGGGATTCCTGAATGGTTTCTCTAACTGCAAATAGCAGAAGTGGAAGACCCTCATCCCAACTTTTATCAGATTCAAGGCAGTATTTGCGCAACATAATTTTCAAGGTTTGATGAAACCTCTCCAGCGCACCCTGTGACTCTGGATGATAAGGGCTGGAGGTTTGATGTTTAATTTTCAGTTCATTCAAAACTTGAGCAAAGACCTTTGACATAAAATTTGTCCCTTGATCCGTTTGAACAACCATAGGTAAACCAAAAGTCGAAAAAAAGTTTATGAGGACTTTCACAATGTTCTTCGCCTTTAACGTGCGTAATGGAATAGCTTCCGGAAAACGAGTGGCAGCACACATCAGAGTTAAGATGTATTGATAACCCGACTTGGTTTTTGGCAAAGGGCCCACACAGTCCAATAAAACTCGTTGAAATGGTTCGCCGAGCGCTGGAATGGGATGAAGAGGCGCTGGTGGAATTGGTTTATTTGGCTTTCCCACTAATTGACATATGTGACATGACCTACAATAATTCACCACGTCAGACTTTAACCCAGGCCAGAAGAAATTACGTAACACACGGTGATAAGTTTTTTTAACACCGAGATGTCCAGCCAAGCTGGCATCATGTGCGAGGCTCAGAATCTGAGGTCTGTAATCTTTTGGCACAACCACCTGGTTTATTCTATGTAGATCACCTGAATCTTGGGACCAGGACCTCATCAAAACACCGTTTTCAACAAAATAGGTCACTTGAGTTTTAAATCCATTCTTATCTGCAACAGAAAAGCAAGAACTCAGTGACGGGTCATTCTGCTGCGCTTTGACCAACATCTCCTTATTAATGTTCAAACTCAAAGTTTTATCTGCAGGAATAAGTTCAGAGACGTCACATTTTAACATTTTTACAGAGTCATTTGAATCAAAGCCATTTTCATCAAGTGTAGCCATAAAAGACCCAGACAAATCTACAATTTCACCCATTTTACGAGCTTGCGCGCGTGTAATTGCGCACGCAGGAAACACATCCAAAGTGGCAGCTGATTCATCAGCAAGGGTAAACGAAATTGGGTCATCAACAACTTCTGGTGGAGGAAACACTTTTCCGCCAGCCAGATCATTACCAAGAATGAGGGAAACTCCTTCAATAGGTAATTGCGGACGCACGGCTACTTTAACGCGTCCCGAAACTAATGGTGAACACAAGTGCACCATGTGCAAAGGGGCTTTGGTTACGCTCATTTTTATTCCCCACACGAGAATATCTGAACCACAAGATGTTTGACTAGATAAAGGCAGCAGAGATTCTAACAAAAAAGAGTGATAAGCACCTGTATCTCTAAGGATTGTGATCGGGACTTGATCTTTGTCCTCACCCGTCAAAGAAACAAAACCCTGCGAAATAAATGGCAAAAACTGCGGATCAACATCAACTTTAGGTTTTTGTTGAATATCACCGCGTACATTCGGCTGGGAAACTGACTTTATAAATCCCACACCCGCAGGAGTTTTTATACTTTTAGCTTCTTTTTTCTTCAAGACTGGGCACGCAGCAATTAAATGTCCAGGTGCGTGGCAATAAAAGCAATCACGGTTGTTTGATTTTGAAGCAACAGATGGCACATTTCGACTTACTGACCTTGAAAATGCATTTTTCCGTTCAAAAAAAATTTCCTGAAACGAATTCTGTGAAGAAAACACATTTTTATGAGTCAAAATAAATTCGTCAGCCAACAGCGCTGCGTTCATCAATGATGACGCTTTCTGTTCATTTAAATAAGTCACAATCCGTTCAGGCAGACACTTTTTAAACTCTTCTAACAAAATTAAGGATTTTAGATCACCAATAGTTTTAACTTTACACGAATGACACCACTTATCAAACAAAACGTTCTTCTCTCGTGCGAACTCAACAAATGTCTGATTAGCAGTTTTATTAAGATTTCTGAATTTCTGACGATATGCCTCAGGGACAAGTTCATAAGCTTGCAACACGGTTTTCTTAAGAGTGTCATAATCTAGACTCTGCTCAATAGACAAACTTGAACACACTTCTTGGGCTTTTCCAACAAGCTTACACTGTAGCAAAAGGGACCAGAATTCCTTCGGCCAGCTCAAAGCAGCGGCTATGCGCTCAAATGCGCCAAAATAAGAGTCGACCTCAGACTCACGAAATGGCGGAACCAATGTGATGTGCTTACTAATGTCAAAAGAAACAGAAATAGAAGAATCTGTGCTTGGTGGTTTTGGTGAAACTGCAGGAGCACTGTTTTGGAGCTCAAGAGCTCTGATTCGAAGATGCATGGCTTTCACTTCGAGCTCCTTGTTGCGGTTCTCCACCTCCCTTATATGGAGTGCGAGACGCAGATTCTCAGACGACATACCTTCAAGAGGTTTAGAATCTTGGTTGATCTCCAAGACTGCAGCAGGCACATCAGCCAGTGCTGCGTCAACACCCGCTCCAAATGCGGCGTCTCCAGCTTCCTTCACTGCAGTCACTTGCAACACACCTTTCTCCACCAGTTGTTCACACAGCGTTTCCTTCAGTTCCGATTTTCGATCACTGCAAGACACCTCAACATCATAATGGTCAGCCACAATAATTAGGTCCGCTTTTCTACATTTTTCTAATTTTACCCAAGAAGGTGAACTCACAAAATCAGCAAGGGAAAATCCCTTCTCCATAATTCCCCCGTGCACAAAATAAAACTGCCAATCAGAACAACGAACACTTACCAACAAAACGAGAGAAGACGAAACGAGACCCAAATTCAAAATTGGGAGGGGTTTGAACGGACGAGCCCCCAATTCATGTTACGACCCGTCTAGGGGTGGCCAGATCATAACATGAAAGGTCCCTCCTCGTCCCATCCCAAACAGCCAACACATACAAAGTTAAACATTTTACAATGATGTTTATTAAAAAATATATGTTTGATTTAAATATAACAAAAATGGAGCATATAACTTCAGAATGAGCTAGTGCCAAAACAACAAACAAAAGGAACTATCTAAATAATAATCAACTTACCTAACCGAAAAATAAATAAACCAAATGACAAAAACTTACCTCCCTAACTAAAAAAACAGGAAAGAACTAAGGCAACATAAATGGCAGCTCACTCCTACAAACTCCAAACCAAGAAGTTGAACAAACAAAACAAACAGTGTGGCCGGTTGAGATGAGCAGAGGAGAGATCTTCCAGGAAGTCCACGTCAGCCGCTTTTATACTCCTCACATCCGGGAAGCCACCAATCGGACGTCCCCCGTCGTCCTCCAGGCACCAATCAAAAACAAGTACCTGCACACTCATTTACATAATAACATTTAACGACTCCAGTCGTATTTTAAAAAAGCATGCATAATTTTGCAAAGATAAGAAACTATTCAAAGTGAGCAGTAACTGTTTATGACATCTTCATTGAGGGGGTGGCTCAGGCACTCACAAAAGTTTTGGGATTGTACCTTTAACAAGTTTTCTATTGTTTACTGACATGGTCCTTCAGTCAAAACGGAGTGGGTGTCCTCTAATGTTGTGTACAGTTTAATCATTGCAAGAAAATATAGTTGTACACCAACTGGTTAATACTTTGTGAACATAATAATAAAAAGGAAATATTTTAAACGTTTTGTAATGAAGAAACCCTTAGACTGAGATAAACATGAAAAATATATTGTTTATATCCAATTATATAACCCGTGTTTGACCCTTCGCTTCCACCTCAGTAGCTTCCATCTCCTACATCAGGAGTGTCAAACTCATTTACATTTTGGGCCAAATCCAGATCCTGAATGCTCTTAACGGGCCAGTTGTGCCAGAATGTATTGATAAAACCTGTTCACCAAACTGTTAAAATATCAATGAATTCTTAAAATTAAATAATATTATTGAACATCTTTTCAGGATTTCATGATTCTTTCTGTGATTTTTTTTGCAATAAAAATCTAAGTGTTTGTGGAACTAATTTGGAAATATTTGCGCTTATTTATGACAGTAAATGTGACTTTTTATTCCTCGCTGTTCAGATCATGGACTATAATCTGACACCAATTAAAACTGGGGCAGCTGTTTAGGACAAGTAAGAAACTTTTTGACAATTTTTGAAAAGAATCTGCAATAAACTCCCAATTATGTATTGGTGTAACCTGGTTGTATTTCTCTTTTGTTATAATTACAGAAATTTTTTTTCCCCGGTTATTCGTATTATTTCTTACCTGCCTGAAACACCTCTTAAAATGTTTTAACCATGGAAGCCCCTCCTTTTTGTCTCTTCTTCTGTGGTATTGTCTTTAAATTGTTTGCGCCCTCCTCTTTTGTCATGTTGTCTATAACGCGGTTGTTTTCGTTGTTCTCGTCAGAATAAATCGAGAAGCCATCCATTTTAAAGACAAACCGTGTCACGGCCCCGATCATTTAACAAAACCAGCACAACGCAGAAAGGATCCGGTTACATTGGCGCAAAAAAAGTTTGTTGATTTTGCGTGAATTTGCACAATAATTCACAAGAAACTGCAGGGACTGATTGATATAATTTGGCAGTAAACAGATAAAAAACTGCATTGATTTGATTGATAACATAATATTTAAGCTCACTTATGTGCTACGGATTTGGCCCCGGGCGCTTGAGTTTGACACAGGTGTTCTATGGATAACAATGAACCATCTTGTCACATTCGGAGTTCTGTGGCTCATCCAGGACATGAACCGCCACTAAAGGTGAGTTTGATGATTTTACAGAAAAAGTCTGGCTTGCTGCTTTAAAACCCCGGTGGATTAATCTTGTGGGGAGTGTTTAACAGTCCACTCATCCTAATGATTTAATTGGAATGCAGTTTGGTCATGCTGCGTGCCATTCATAAGATTCTGTGGAGTTTCTCGGCGCAACAGCAGAAGGAGGGGCTCTCCTCTCCTCTTCTCTCCATTCTTTCGCCTCACGCTGATTCGGTGATTCGGATTCGGTCGCAGTCTCTCCTCGCCATCCAGTCTGTAAAGAAAACAGCCTCTACAGCAGCTACCAGCCTGCAGCCACGATGTTTTTGCCGGGAAGAGGAGAGGGGTTTGTGTTTTTGGTGGCGCACGCTGCGTCCCCCTGTGGATCGTGGACATTTCGCAGCCCGGTGTTGTTTTAGGTGCTCTGGATGTCAGGGAGCACCATCGTGCATGGCTTTCATTGACCTGCATTTTCTGCTATGCATCCCTAATGGGGGAAATGTGGGTCGGAAGCTGCAAGCTGAGGTTCACCTTGCGCTGTGATGACTGATTCTTTTTTATTTATTTATTTTTGCCCACGTTTTATCAACATATTTGCTGAGAAATTATTGGCTGCACGTATTTTCCTAGCTCTCGGTTCTGCAGTTAGGTTTTTTTTTTTTCACCGTAATTTCCGCGATCTGAACATGCTTTTGTAGTTCCAGTGGCCAGCATCTTCCAAAAATAATCATCTAGGATCTGTGCGTGGTCGAGATGGATGGCTGGAGCCGGGCAGCTACGGTGGGGGACGGTGCGGTGAATTTCACAGCCGCCCGCCTGTGGCTGGATCTCCTGAACGCATCGGGCCGGTGGGACAGCAGCAGCAGCAGCAGCAGCAGTCCGCCTGCAGAGGGAACCGGGCTGCAGGAGCAGCAGGAGCGCCTGGTCCGAGAGCAAGCCTACCGGGACTTCACCACCACCGTCCAGGTTCTCATCCTGATCGGGTCGCTGCTCGGTACGTCCACTTATTGCATATTCAACCATCCACAAATGATGAGAAGTGAACATTTTTCTCAAATTTGGTCATTTTAACGCCTCTTTCTTAAGCTTCTTTCTATTACATTACCCTGAGTCTCAATAGCGCCGTTCAGACCAACTTGCCCTGCCTTTAGGGGCCTCTATCACTCCATCTCTATCGTTTATGCTTCTGGCTTTGACGTACACGCTGTTATACGAGCAGCCAGAAGCACAAACGTTCTGGCCAACATGAAAGCTGCAAATTAATGTGTCATTTGTCACGGATGTGGTCGTGACATCCTGATTCTCTGGAGCCGAAAACACACTTGCACCAGATTGCTTGTGTGTCACGAGATTCGTCAGAGGCTGGATGTTTTGGAGAGGCCACAAAGTTCCCATTTATTGTGATGAACGCTGGTTCCATTGACTTAAAAAAAATGTTGCAAAACGGAATGAAATGACATGGCTTTGGCTCAAAACCACATCAAGGCCAAAGACAAATGAATAGCTGTTGGGTTGCAAACACACCAATAAGTCAAATATGCTTTTAATTGAAAAGAAGAATAAGCTTTTCCTTGACATGACAGAGGAAATGTTTTGCACAACCATTGTTGTAGTAATGTGGGAGCTACATGAATAAAAATGATTTATTTCCACCATAAACTTGTACAGACAAGGTCGTCTTCAGTAAGAGACACATGCATATTGAGCATCAGATAAAATGGCAACAGTATGTTTGACAGACCACTGACTTCATTAAAGAGCTGAAGGAAACAGGAAGGCTTTGTAGCGATGTGTGAATTAATAATCCAGGACTGGAATACTCTATCAGGTCCAAAATGGGAATATTCCTCATGCATTTCCAGTTTCCACTAAATGAAGTTAATAACTTCCCCAATCTTTGCATATTTTAAGCATTATATATATATATTTTGTATGACTAGCCATGCATATTTTTAAATATAATCTTCTCTGCAGCTTCCTCACATTTTCCTCATGAATATGGATCTTGTTTTCAGAGCTGCCGGCATTTAAATGACGAATCTAATATTTTCTGTAGAAACCTTCTTTAGTTTGGGCCTTTTATTACTGCTCTTCAAGTAAATTCTCAAGACAAACGTATGTTATTTGAATGCAACACTGTATTACACAGTACATAGAGGTGAGAAAACATTTTGTGTTTTAAATTCAGTCTCACTGTGGTAATGGCCTTCGTTTATTAAAGCCTGTCAGAGAAATAGTCCTGTTGCTCACCTTTAAAGTGTGCTATCCTTCTCACCAGTTACAGATATTACATCCCACGATTTTTATTTAAAATATTCCAGCTCATGTGATGACACATCTGAATCAAAGTTTTGCAGATGTTTAACCGGTGCGTTGCAAAAATGGGGACATGTTCGGCTCGGTCGGGATTTCCCCTTTTTCTGATCCTCTTAATGGAGAGCAGAGTGTCTGCTTTGGGAATCTCAGGGTCTCTGAGGTTGTATTGTCCTCTCACTGCTATGACCTTCAGCACGCATTGAAGAAATGTGCAGTCGGTGAAGCGGCCAGGATAAGAGAATCTGAGATTTTATTTTCTAGTGCTCATTTTGACTTCTTGTTTTTGATGCATTGTTTGAAGCAATGTGGTTTCTGCTCTGATCCATCAAAGTAGAAAAAGGCACATTTCCTGATTTACTGACTCACCTGCATTCCAGTCCTCACCTGCAGATATGAGATACGAATAATGCCTGAAAGAATGAGCTCCCAGATACGAGCGGCTAAAATCAGCTGTTCCCGTTCCACATCAGGTCGCTTTCGCCCACTTTAAATGGACCAGATTCACTTGGACACTTGTGAAAGATCATCTGAATTCAGATGTTGATCAAGAACAAGTGGACTCTTCCTTTCCTGAAAACATTGCAAATAAACAGCTGAACTTCCAGTGTTTATATTAACAATTTACAGACAAAAATGTCATCTGAAGTCTAAAATCTTTATTTAGCTTGTTGTTGTCTCACTTTTTTACATATATTTCTGAACTTGCAGACATCATAAGCAGATTCTCCTTAATATGTAATTCATATAATGATTGAGTGAGTTGAATCTTTTTCGGTTGCTTCTTCTTTTAGGCGATCCTCTGACACGTGTGTCAAACTCAAGGCCCGTGGGCCAAATCCGGCCCGCCGTAGCTTTCTATGTGGCCCTCTAGATTCTAGACTAAACACTAAGTGAGCTTAAATATTATATTATCAATCAAATCAATGCAGTTTTCATCTGTTTACTGCCAAATTATATTAACCTGTCCCTCCAGTTTTTTTGAGAATTATTGTGGAAAGTCGTGTAAAATCAACAAATCTCTGCACTTTGTTTTTTGCACCAATACATAATTGGGAGATAATTGCAGATTTTTCTCAAAAATTGTTAAAAATGTTTTTACTTGTATTAAACAGCTGCCTCAGCTTTAACTGAGGTCAGAATATAGTCCATGATCTTTACAGTGAGTAATAAAAAGTCACATTTACCGTCATAAATAAGTCAAATTAGAACCACAAACACTTTGACTTTTTTTTTAAAAACATTTTTATTAGTTTTGTGTTTTCACAAACAGAAAAAATAGAAAATTGTACGCTGTGCCACACTTTGACTTTTATTGCAAATGAACCACAAAAAGAATCATGAAATCCTAGAGGAACTGAAAAGATGTTCAATAATAATACTTAATTTTAAGGATTCATAGATATTTTAACAGTTTGTGAACAGGTTTTATTAATACATTCTGGCACAACCGGCCCTTTAAGAGCATTCATGATTTGGATTTGGCCCAAAACGAAAATGAGTTTGATGCTCCTGCTCTATGAGGAAACACTAAATGCAGAATTAAAAATCAACTTATTTGCAAAAAAAATGAATTTTCCTTTTATTTTTATTGTTTAGATTAGAAGATAACCGGTTCCTACTATTTCAGGCAAATGGCTTGAGGTGATTGGTGCACACTAGTTAAGCATTAATATTGTTTGCAGGAGGGAAGCTCTTGTGTGCTTTAAAGTCTGACAATAACATAGAATAATGTTTATTGTAGCTCACTGCTCTGCATAGGGTCTCATTCATAAATGGAAAACAAAATGAAAGCAATAAACAGCCGGGAAAATAGGAGCAGTTACGGCTTGAAATGCTCTCACCATCACACTGAAGATGAAGCTTAATTTTGTACTGTCTGCTTTTAGTATTACACCAATAAATTCAGCAATGGCTATTCTTTAATCAGGATATATTCTAAAAATTGTTTTTGTTAATCTGACTGTTTACAATAAGTTCTGTTTTCCTAAGACTGGTTAAAATCTCAAGCTTTGGTAGAAGGTGCAAAATATTACTGAAATATCAGTGGAAAGAGTAAAAATGACAACCCTACATATACAACCAAACCTACAATGGGGTTACATTGGTCTAGTTCAATCATATTTATGTAGTAGAACACTCCAATTAGTCCAGTTTTTACAATTCAGTAAAAAGCAGTCATCCAAACAATTATTCAAGTCAGAAATTAGAATAAAAATGTATTCACTTAAACGGGTCATCTGGCTTTATTTGTCCAAAAATGATGCAAAAATCTAACGTTTTGTACAAGCTGTTGTATTTTAAAGAATAAAACAAAAATAGTTAGTGAAATTAATACCATCATCCAACCATTTTATTTGTAATCTGATGGTCTAATTGTATCACTTTTTTTTAATTCTGAGAGTTAATGAAAAAAGTTGTTAAAAGTAAACTTATAGCATCATTGCAAAATAATCCTATAAGCATCACAACAAAAAAGTCGAGTAATGTTATAACAGTTTCTAACATTACTTGATTATCATTGATTTTATTCACTTTTAATAAAGTTTCAAGTGCTTTGATTGTTATTCTGAGATTTTTGTTAATGAAAAGTGCATTACAAATTAAATTCATCATCATCATTATTATTACTTATTATTATTATTATCGTGCCAAATGCTTTCAGTGATAATTTATGCTGTTTCAGCCTTCTCAACAAAATGTTAAACAATAAAGTTTGTGTAGAAACAAGAAGTCTCTTTTTAACATCTTGCATGTGTATCTTTCTTTGGTGCGATTTTCTGGTGAAGTGCAGCCAGAACAGCACACAAAGCAGCAGCTTCATTCAGAACTAAGAGAAAAAATAGGTGTATTAGCCATCTGCTACTAATCATTCACAAAACATTTCTGCCATGGGAAATAGAGTCATTAAACACCACTCGGATGCAATAATAATAAAAAAGGAGCTGTTAAATGTGTTGATAATGAGTCACACATTTGGTCTTAATAGCTTGTGCTGCTACCTTTAGACACATAGAAGCTTATTAACTCTAAACCCAGAGAAAACACAAACTGTCCTTTCTGCTGATGTTGCTCCCTCCGGCTGGACTGGCATTTGACGGGTTGAAAAAAACAGTCCGTTTTAGTGTTTGGTCTTTATCTCTGTTGGTTGTTGTCACGGTATTTGCCAAGTAGCAGGTGAGTATTGTAAGGCACAGATAAGAGAGCAGGATGAAGGTTAAATTGCTGTCTGTCTGCATCAAGACGTCATTTTTGTGAGCGAGTCACTGTTGCATCGGTGTTCAGGGAGCCCTTGATGTGAGCAACCTGCAGCTGTTTGGAGCCCGTGGGATGTTCTTGTTAACGCATCAGAACAACATGTTGCTGATCCCACACAGCACTTTGCTGTCCAAGGATATGACTTCATGTATATCAACTGGTTGATGCCAGGTTATGATGTAGAACATGGTTAAAATTAACAGACTAGTAATGTTGAATAATGTCTCAGTATAAAGGCACATTTTATTGCCGTGCCAAAATATAAAACAAAAAGAAATTAACAGTGAATGCTTTACGTGACAATCGTTTTAATTCATTCATTAAGAAATTATGAATGCTAATTCCTTTTTTTGCTTTCCTAAAGACTTCCATTGCTGGGTTTCAGATGACGTAGCACCGACGTCATGCAATGCAAATGATGTCAGGAAGTAAACGCAGCCCGTTTACTTCTGTTGATCCAGCTTCAAAATGCCTAAAGTCTGTGTAGTGTACGGTTGGTCCAACTGCTCTAATAGAGAGAAAGATGGACGCTATTTTTGTTCTCCAAAGCTAGTCGGTCACAAAGGAGTTAATTTTAAAAAACTTACCAGAAAAAGACGAGAAAAGTGTGTCAACAATCTGCGGCTAAAAACAGGCGGTGTGGAAACTAACAATGCCAGAGTTTCCACTTTCTAACAGGTAACGATCGCATCGTTTAAATTGTATTTTCAGATATTTTATTGGACAGTTACTGAGAAAGAAAAGCAGTCATATGCAAGTCACAGTGAGCTGTGACATATTTCCCCACTCTCTCTGGCCACGAACCATGTTTTAGTGGGGTTTCTGTAGAACCGAATGGTTGACCTATGACCTACACTGTAGAAATGCAGAACGACTCAACATTAACACACAACTCCACCATGAATTTGGGTTTACAGAAGAGAAATAAATGATTTACAAGTAGATCCAAGCACATAGAAATAACATGGGTTGGCTTGTTGTTAGCATTAGCAATAGCATTGTTGTCATAGACTAATTACTTAAAATAGCACAACTCACTACTCACCTGAGCAGAAACAAGTCGACAGCTGTTTAATGCTTCTTGTGATCCTAAATAGTTCTCCCAACCCGAAACTAAATAATTTTAAAGCTTTCTTCTGGCTCATTGTACAATATGAGGTCTGCAGCACCAGATATGTAGATCGCCTCGACTCCGGTTAAATCCTCAAGATTATAATAAGTTGTTTCTTTTTACCGAGACAATATGGATCATATCCTAAATATGTCCTACATATTGAGATGCCTCGCCTGTTCAGCCCATTTAGGATATTAGCGTGAAATTCAGACCCCATTTGAATTTCGCGCGTCATCCGGGTCAAGTCTGACACCCAGCAAAAAAGTCTAAGAACCCGTTGTAAACAGACTTTTGCAATCTGCTAAACAGCAAAATATTCACATCAAACGCTTCGTTTAACACTGATTCAGCTTAATAAATCACTTCAGGCAAACAGGAAGTCTGGTCTTTGCCCTCAACCCCTTTCTCCTTTCCGCAGGTAATGCGACCGTGCTGTGGTGCACCTGCTGCACGACTGTCTTTAAATCAGTTACCAAACGATTCATCAAGAACCTGGCGTGCTCCGGTATCTGCGCCGGACTCGTGTGCGTCCCCTTCGACGTGGCGCTGGGGGCCAGTCCCCGCTGCTGCCTGTGGCTTCACACGCTGCTGCTCTGCAAGGTCGTCAAATTCCTGCATAAACTGTTCTGCTCCGTCACCGTGCTCAGCTTCAGCGCCATCGCACTCGACAGGTACACAAAATTATTCGTTTCTTTTTAGTTTTTGCATTTTAAGTAGTTGGATAAGAGCAGGAAGGCATTACACAGTGCTGTGAATGTAAGATTTGCCATTGAGCAAATCTTAACTTGATTCAGAGTGAAAGAAAAATGGCTTCCCAAGCCAATCTGCACCCTAAACCTAACTGGTTTTACTAACATCTGCAGCAACAACTCCGATCAGACATTTCTGATAACCTGCAATGAGTCTTGCTGTGGCGGAATTTTGCAGAATGGTTTTAATTCACATTAAAAATGGTCCTAAAACCTAAGAAATGTCATAAATGAACAGATAATTACTTTCTTTATTAATTTCTGCATTTCTTTAAGTTGCAGCATGGTATGTTGCTTCCTGAGATACTCTGTCATTTTGATTAAAAAAAAAAAAAAAATTTAAAGTGAACCTAAAGTACATTTTATTCTTCCATTTGAGTTTCAACTGCTTTTTTAAAAATTGTTTTTTGGCAATAAGTTCATGTTTTTGTTGTCTACAGTTTGCCGTTACCTAGCAACCCCAGCCAAGCCCAGCTCATCGCCTAGCAACCCAAAAGTAGCAACATTTGGTTATTGAGATATTTCACTCAGATTTCTACAGAATGTAATAAATCACAGTTTTGGATAGCTTTTTTTTCCCTTGAGGTTGCTGTAGGTAACTTTAAAAAAAAAAAAAATATTATTTTTGTTTTTACATATTTGTTAAAACTGTGTCACTATGTCCTGACAAATAATCTATGAAAAAGTTAAGTAGTTTTACATTTGCCTTTTTAAAACTTGTTTCTGAAGTTTTAATAAATTAAGTCATAATTCGGAACTTTTTTTTGATGATCTAAACAAAAGCTGTCAAACTCATTTCGTTTTGGCCGAAATCAAGATCATGAACGTTCTTAAAGGGCCGCTTGTGCCAGAATGTATTAATAAAACCTGTTCAAAAGCTGTTAAAATATCAATAAATTCTTAAAATTGAATAATATTATTGGACATCTTCTCAGTCCCTCTTGGATTTCGTAATTCTTTTTGTGACTTTTTGCAATACAAATCAAAGTATTTGCGATACTTGAGCTTCTTTATGATGGTAAATGCAGCTGTTAAATACAATTAAGAAAGTTTTTGGCCATTTTTAAGAAAAATCAGCAAAATATTCGCAATTTGTTGATTTTGTGTCAAATTCAGTCAAAGTGTTTGTGGTTCTGATTTGGCTTATTTATGATGGTAAATGTGACTATTACTCACTGTATAGCTCATGGACTATAATCTTACACCAATTAAAGTTGAGGCAGCTGTTTAGTACAAGTAAGTTTTTGACTATTTTTGAGAAAAAACTCCCAATTATTTATTAGCGCAAAAACGTGCTTCGATTTGTTTATTTTGTGTGAATTTTCACAATAATTCTCAAGAACCTGGATGGACTGATTGATATAATTTGGCAGTAAACAAATAGAAACTGCATCGAATTGATTAATAATATAATATTTAATCACACTTAGTGTTTAGTCTAGAATCTATAGGGCCACATAAAAAGCTACGGCGGGCTGGATTTGCCCCACGGGCCTTGAGTTTGACACGTGATCTAAAATAATTAAATGTGACAAAAATGTTAAAAAAAAAAGGCAAAATCTGTATGGGGGCAAATGTGTCTTTACAGCATTTCTACTTGCAGTAAATTGTGTTTGTTCTTAAAATAAAAGCTTCTTCCTGGAGTTTCCAGCCATAACAACCTAAATGTCAACGCATAGTTGAAAAATAATGAAGGGCACCCCCTGCTTACTTCACCAAATTTGATTTGAGCTCTTCACTTTGTCCACACATGAGGCTAACATTCCCAAAGTGAATATTTTTTTGTACAATTGCAGAAGGTTAGCTGCATATTATAATGGAGTCTCAAATAAGAGCTAAAATTGTTTTTCAGGTTGTCAGAATAGTCCTTTAAGTCTCTCTCTGCATCCTGGGATTGATTCTGCATGTGTCCCAGCTTCCCTGCAGCTTTAAGTGCTGGAACCAAAGATAGCAGCTGCTGCCCACATAAAGTCACACACACCGTCTTTAAAATGTAACTGTGTTCTATCTCATCTGGAAAATGGAATCGCATTTGTCCTTTATTGTTGTCAGAATTGGTTACTCGAGCATCCACTTTGTTCAGCTAAATAAATAATGGTGCAGTAAACAGTTGGTCAGACCAGAAGAGGGACAGTGCAAAAAGCAAAGATAAAGAAGTATTTTCTTGATACAAATTGATTCATGAAGGCGCATCGGTGTCATGTTTTCACTTAAGGGTTGAGCCGTAATGAAAATAAAATTAAATACACGTCTAAAATTTTGATAAGTGGCCAACATATCTTTTTTATTTGCATATTGATCTGGGTTGTAAAAACACTCACTCCTGTAATATTTGGAAAGTGATGTGGAAGGACAGAATTTAGCCTGTAATGGACCTTTTTTATTTTTAGTATTCACAAAGACATGTATTTTGTTTGTTTCAGTGGAAATATGCTAAAATGTGCTGCTGAGTTTTGTGGGAACACTTCCAAAATGTTCTTCTGGTGTCGACTGCGATTTTAGATCAAGGATGTGCCACAAATCTGTGTTAAGCAGATAAACATGCTGTGAGCATATTACCTGCAGGCATAAACAAAACGTCCTGGTATCCCAGGATCAAAAATTAAGTAGGAACAGACAAAAGGGAGAGACAAAGAGCTTCATTAGCAGCAAAAACTGTTCTGCGCTCTTTTCTGCTGTTGTTAACAGCTTTTTAAAGCCTTATTATAATAAATTAACAAATGACAATAATCATTTTCAGCCCATTCATGTTACATTATAGTAATAAAGGAAAACGTTAAGGAGCTTGCTATAAATACCAACTGTGGGAAACGTCGCTAAGATGCTTACCTTACATTAGCATGCACCTATGAAAAAAAATAATCAGTTAAAACAAACTTGCACACAGTTTGTCCAAAAAAAAAATCCTTGCAGTATCCTGGCTATAGTTCTCCTCCTTTAATCACAGAAATGTATTTTGCTGTCTTCGTCCCACTACGTTGCCCCCTGCTGGCAACCTTAGGCAAGTGTTTTGAATTCTTGTATATAAATGATTTTTTTAATCTATTGTGAAAACCAGTGAAAAAACACTGTGTAACAATTTATTGAATTGAAGTTACTGAATTTAACGTTCAATTAAATGTGAATGCAATAAAATAATGTTAATTTTAAACGTATTAAATGTCTTTAAATCATTAAAATACAAGCGTAGCTGATTCAAATAATACGTGTATTTGATTATTTCATGGTTCCAGTAGCATCACCATGAAAGACTGTCACGATTTTCAGAAACACACAAAGCACTAAAAATAGGTGCATAGTGGGGAGATAAAGCCTTTAATAATCACAACAATAAATGTGACACATTACAGGCATGTATTAACCCATACTATTCTATTTTTATGTAAATGTGTCAAACCTTTCAAGAGTTACTAATTTTCCTAACCTATCACTGAAAGTGTGTGACAGAGAAGCGAGAAAGAGGATTTCCACACTAACTGCTGAGGAACCAAATAAAATTGCATTTAAATCTTTTTCTTTATTCAGAAAAACAGGTTATAAAGAATCCCTGCTTGACAAAAGATAATAATTTACTCTTTTTTTACATCCTAAGTTCTCTGTTGAACTGAATTAGTGTTGGCTTACTTTCTGCATTGGGGTTGCAGTCAGCTGCTATATTGTTGCACCATCGTCTCAACCTGGATTTTACTGCTTTAAAGATTGTGTTGGCTCCATAGCAACCGCAGTCAGAAAAATATCAAATACTTGATTATTTATTCTTTCGAAGGGTAATCAAGGCTACAGATATACAGACAAGTTGAGACTGCTGCACAGTTACTGGCTCGTTTACACATCGATGCAGGAAAATACCGAATAAAATCTTCATGGGTTTTTTTCTGCTTGTGAATATTATTGGTTGTGGGACGACAGAAGAAAAGGCCTGGCCAAGCCACCAATCATGCAGGAAACAATAAAAGTTGAATTACAGATACAAGTACCTTTAAGAAAACTGCAAACTCAAGCACTTTTTGCATGAAATTAGAAAAATACAGCTTAAATCCTTCAGATATTCCTATTGGCCATCCCCTTGCAAATTAGCTGTGGCAAATCAACTCCCTCTAATAGAGCAACAACATAAATATTTTGCAGAGAAATTCACCTCTTAGCCATTTTTCTAAATATTTGCAGCAAATATAATGGATTCATTCATGTTGGAGCTGTTCTGTCTTTCCTGTAAAACCACTTGAAGCTCATATATCAGTAGGAGATTGTGTGAATTTCCGCTGTGCTTGCCTAACTTCACATCAACAGGATGCATGTTGTTTCTGTTATTGATGTGGATATTTTTTAAATAGATTCACTCTTTGAAATTCCACTCTGCTTATCTGTATTTCCACATAAATCCTCTTAAGAGAGATTTTCATAAGCCGTTTTAGGCGTGACTGCAGTCAGACGACACTCGGCTCAATGAAAAGGCCTTTTTTTTCACAGTAGAAAATGGTTTAAACCACATCAGAACCCTCAAACTACCTTCAGTTTTTAAAAAATTGGCTACACCTTTGGGACATGAAGAGACAAATCACAATTTCTCTTAGATCATATGTGTCAAACTCGAGGCCCGGCGGCCAAATCTGGCCCAATGTAGCTTATACTTGGGCCTCTAGACTCCAGAACACATAAATATAACCTTCAAGATAACAATTGTGTGCTTAAATATTATTTTATCAATCAAATCAAAGCAGTTTTATTTGCATACTTCCATGGACAATCAGTTTTTTGTGGAAATTCATGCAAAATCAACGCCAATACATAATTGTGACTTTATTGCACATTTTCTGCTAAAATGATCAAACCCATTTGAGACTACTAACACCCACCTGCAGGTGGCAGTATGTCTTTCTTCTACTACATTTCTGCCACAGCGTTTTCAAGATTTAGTCCGTGATCAACATGGTCAATGACAAAAAAACATATTTGACATCAGACATAAGTGCAAGTATTTCAAAATTCTTTGAAAAATATTTTTAAATTAGCACGACAAAATCTGTGATTTTGATTACAAAGAAATACAAAACAAACATAAAATTTTGGTTCGAAAAGATGTTTGATATTTAACTTTAGGAAGTACTTATTGAATGCAGAGACACTATTTATTAATATTTTTAGCAGTTTCATCAATCCATTCTTGCATAACTGACCCTTGAGGACGTTTATTATCAAAATGAAAACACAATTTGACACTATGTGACACTGCATGCAAGCTGACTCTTTGTCGTTGTGTCTGCAGGTACTACTCAGTTCTGTACCCGCTAGAGAGGAAAATCTCCAATTCCAGATCTCGAGACTTGGTCATCTACATCTGGGTCCATGCAATCGTGGCCAGCCTCCCCGTGTTTGCCGTGACCAACGTTACCGACGTCTACGTCACCTCCTCCTGCTCAGATGACCACGCCCGCTCCCTGGGTCACGTGGTCTTCGTGTTGATCTACAACGTCACCACGGTGATCTTCCCCCTGGCCCTGGTCTTCCTGTTCATGCTCCTGATCCGCAGAGCGCTCAGTGCCAGCCAGAAGAAGAAGGTGATCATCGCAGCGCTTCGGACCCCACAGAACAGCATCTCCATCCCGTACGTGTCGCAGAGAGAGGCAGAGCTTCACGCCACCCTGCTGGCCGCCGTGCTGGCTTTCTCAGCCTGCAGCGCTCCTTACGGAGCCTTGGTGGTTTACCGTACTGTCTTTGCAGACACTGAAGAGTTACCCGTCTCACTTTATCTGACAGCCCTTTGGCTGCCCAAGGTTTCGCTTCTTACCAACCCAATCCTGCTCCTGACGGTTAACCGCTCGGCCCGTCACAGCTGCATGGATCTGCTGTTCAGGATTCACAGGCGTTACAGCCGCCGAAACGCGGTCACCACTGGCAGATTGGCGTCTATTGCGGGCGAGGGGCCAGTTGGGGAGCCAGTGGGCCTTGATACAGCTGGTCGCTCTGGGAGCCAGCTTTTGGAGATGTTTAACATTGGCCAACAGCAAATCTTTAGACCTTATGGAGAGGAGGAAGAGGAAGAGGATGTGAAGAATGAGATTCCTTCTGAAGCATCAGGAGGCAACTCGGAGCGCAAGGAAAACCAGAAGGATGGGTCAAGGCTGGGAAGCTTAAAGGGTGAAGTGAACATACCAAAGGATCCTGTTGGAGGGGTGATCATCACTAAAGAAGCCCCTGCTTCAGCTAAAGTGGCTCGGGCCTCTCCCGTTCACGCATGCGCATACACTTCCTCGTCGCAGGTGGCGCCCGCTACTCCCACAGAAGCGGAGGACTCTCCACAGTTCGGTTTTGGACCTTTTGAGCTGCCACCTCAGTGGCTTCCTGAGACCAGAAACAGCAAGAAGAGGCTGCTGCCTCCGCTGGGTAACACGCCAGAGGAGCTGATCCAGACCAAACTGCCCAGGCAGCGGCCCGAGCGGCGGATCAGCAGGAACAACAAGGTCAGCACGATTCCTGTCGTGGATCCGTGAACTGAGTCTGCACCACTGGATACAACTCAGTGCAGGCATTTAACAACAATGGCTTCATATGGTTGGCTCGAACTCTAATTTTTGACAAGATTTGTCCTTTCTTTACTCGAACTCAGACTTTCCAGTTTACTAAACCAGAGGCACTGTGGAGGAAAAACGGTTTGATATGACTTATTTGTAATGTTTTAGTCAAGTTGACAATTTTACCACAGCTTTGACTAATCCTGGTTTATAATTATAGAACATAATAAAATGTTTGAGACGACAGATGCCTTTGCAGAAATACTCATAGCACTTGAGCTTTTGAAAGATTTTTTACATTACATTCATAAACTTGACTTTATTTGACTTTTTTAATGTATCTGATGGACCAACACTAAGTAAGTACTTAATTAAGTGGAATAAAAATGCTGCATGATTTTCCGTAATCTTAGGCCATCCTACTATGCAAAATTCACATTTTGCACATTTTTGTTCTTTGATTTGAGTTTTTATTGCTTCTGGTGTTTGGCAATAAGTAAACCATTTTTGGTGTCTGGAAAGTAACCTTCTGAAAGTAGCATGACAAATCAGCAGACACTGCCCCGTTACTTCACAACCCTAGTGAAGTTAGTCCGTCACCTGGGAACCCAAGCGGATCTCCAGCAGATTTGGTCAGCAGTACTCTGTGCAATGGCTGCTGGAAAAGACAAGTGTTTGGTTCTTGACTTACCATCCATCAACCACTGGCTACATTATTGCTGGTTGTGCAGGAGGCTCTACTTATGCTTTTCAAAGATGTACGGTTGTACAATTGTGCAACTGTTTGCAGCCATTTTCACATATCACACGTTTTTTATATCCCATAAACCTATTCTGACATGATCAAGGAAGTATAATAGGTCACCTTTAAAGAAACAACTTGCATCTGAAAGACTTTTGATGATACATCAGGTCTCATTTTCTTTGCAAGATAATTCATGCTGTCAGATTGGGTAGAGACTGAAGGTGAACAGCAGTTTTGAAGTTTTGCCACAAATTCCAAGTTGGATTTGGGCTATGACTTTGACTATGCCATTCTAACACATTAAGCCTCTCCCTGCTGGAAGGCAGAGCTGTATCATGTGGAAAGTTGTGTCTTGGTATGTTTATTGTGCCATACTGTTTCCATTTTTGGATGACTGAGTGGAACATCTGAGATGTTCAAAGACCCCTGATGGGATTTTATTTAAAGCCATTCATCATTTTCTTATGTCATGAGTTACTTTGTGTTGGTCTTTCACATAAAAAAAAACAATATAGTCCTTTGAAGATTGTGGTTGTAACAGGAAAAAATGTGCAAAAGTTCAAGGGGTGTGAGCAAGTTTGCAAGCTACTGCTTAGGCTGTCTGTGATTAAAAACAAGAAATCGAATCATAATGACGGATATGTAAAAATTTTGCATATATTTCCACAAGCTATTGCAATAAAGACTCTTAAGTCTTGTAGAAAACTCTCCTGGTTTCACAGTTTGATGAGATTGTTCTCTATTTCTGAACACATCTCAAACCATTTGTAACAATTTGTCTTTTCAGTTTTCGCTGAAATATTTGAAATCTGCAATCTGATTTCTACTCTTTGTTTTCTGCAGGTTCTCTGTCTCTACTAATATTTTACACATTATTATTGTTCATTCTTTTACTGTATGTGAGTTTTATATGCTGAAAAGTGCAGATGTGGATTATCCAAATACAGGTTTTGAATGACTCAAACCGATTCCGTTTTTATTGGGTAAAAAGTAAGATGTATAGAAACAAGAATGATTTAAATGCCCTGAATGTGTTCTACTGACTTCTTTTAGGTTTGCAACAATCCTCTTCTAAAAAAAATTAAGCAAGCAGAGACACACAAGCATCAAAAGCTCCAACTGACTCTTCTAGCTCTGTCTTCTTCGTGATGCATAATTCAATAGTAGCCACTTCAACCTTAACCTTTGTCTGAGGCAAACAGAGCTGGGCTGCACCTCAAATATTTGCAGATCAGTATCCTCTGTTGAGGATACCCACAATGCTTTGCTATGTCCACAAAGAACCTGAACGTCTGATTCATACCACCTCCAGTGGTATCAGGAAAAATGTGTCACGCCTTGCTTAAAAGAATATTGACAGCTATATGTTTTAAGCACAAAAATATGAAATTCTGATATTTATTTGGCACTTTTAGCATTGCAATAATAAAATACCTAGAAAGCAGGTTGTTGGTTTACAGTGACATAAAAACCAGTGTCATTGATTTCTCCCAGAATTTTATTCTGGGTTTGACCTAAAATTTGCCACCTGATTTCACAGATGGCTTATTCAAACATGACAACCTTTTAGTTGTGCAGTCATAAAGTGCTAAAAGAACACAAATATGTTTTTGTTTCTTAACGGCAAAGAAAATGATTGCATTTATTCCATATTTTGTAGGAAGGAAATATTTTATGGGGACAGTCCTGATGATTTTCAACAAGAACATTGGGGCTTGATGTTTCTGTCATTGTTGTTTGTCTTAAACCATGGACAAGTTTTCTAGGCTGAATTAATTTAAGTTGGTTGGCTTCCTCTTGCACAAAACACAAGAAATTGTGCAAACAAGTTGCACATAAGGGGGGACATTTCTGTAAGCATTTCTGTTCTGCCAGACTCTGCAGGGAAGCAATAGCTTTTGGTTAAGAGTTTAGAGCTTACTGCCTGTGAAAAGCAGAAATCCAATGTGAATGCTGACTTTTCCCTTAATTTCATCATTTAAAAGCATCTTCTCCTTTTGGCCTGGAAGAGTGTCTCCTAATCTACTATGCAAAGAAACTCTAGAGGAAATCAGCAAAGAGGTTTGCTACAGACTCTTAGAGCGCAGGAAATTATATGGGCTGCAATCCAGACTGTGTAAGTACAGTTTAATCTTCTTTGCAGGCCGCATAAGAAAAAGCACATGAAGAATTATTGAGTAACAGAAGCACAAATCTGTATTTTGTGATCAGCATTAGGTTTTTGTAACCAAAGTAGGAATTGTTGTAGTTATTCAGGTCGTGACTGTTTTTCCCTTCCATGTATTTGTTTCTATGGAAAGTCGTCGTCAAGTAAGATTGTGTTTGTATTGTGGTTGCTGTCGGTGCAAAGAAATCAATTCGGTGGTGTTATTAAACTATAAAATAAGTGACAGGGAGAGAAACTTTTTTAAAAAATGTACCACTTTCTACTAATAAGTTTTAACGCTGATGCATTATGTCCATTTAGACTATACTGTCACTGTCTGGTAATTTTTCTTCTTTTTGCTGGAGCGTTTGTCAACTTAAAGTAGAAACGTTCTCGTTTAACACAATAAATGAACACACAGCTACGTTTTTCAAAACCATTTCTGCTTTCTACTTCTCAGCTTCTACTGCCAGGATTTGTCAGTTAGTTGGAAATATTGTTACACTGGATTACATTTGATTGTTTCATATGAATGCATAACAAAGATGAGTGTTTATTATATCTCCTCTTGTCAGAGCTCATTTTGAAGTAGATAAATCCTAATGTTATCAGGGAAATCTATTTTCAGCCGTCACTCAGGAACAGATGCAACACACGCTCATGACCACTTCCCTTTTCTCTCTTTTTTTTAAGTAGCTATTACTCTGAATAACTGGAAGCTGGGCCTGATTTAAACAGAGTGGTTGCTAGACAACAGGTAACCCAGATGCTGTGGAGCAGCTCCTGGTGTAAACAGCTCCAGTGTTTCCCGCTGTGCTGACGTAAAGTGTCAGGGACAAAAACACAGAGTGATGGTATTGCATTGACTCAGAGTTTGATGGCAGATGGGAGCGGACACTTCAGTTTAGTTTTCATTTCTCCAGAGAAAGTAAAGTAAAGGGTAATTTCTGGTCCAGTTTTCTGATCTATGCAGCTGAAACTTGTGAAACGTAAAATCAAAATGTGCTTTCATTGTATCAAAATTGCTAAAATAAATCTTAAAATATGCCAATATAAAGTTGATATGTTTATGCAGATGAATTAAGAGTTTGCTTGATGGCAGTAAAGTATTCCCATATAACCACTGCTTTTGCAAAGGTAACTGACTCAAACCCTAGATGGCTTAAGAAACTCTTACAGATAATCAGATAGTAGCTAAGCTCCAACATTTGCTGAATGTTTGTCCCCTCGGCATTGTTACACTGTAAAAAGAAATTAATTGAACCAACTTAAATGAATTGCTTCAATTGGTAACAAGTAGTTAAATTAAGTTTATCCAACTAAATTGATTAAGTTTTGTTTTTACTGAATTCATTAAGTGTGTTTAAAAATGACAAATTTAAGTTAGTCCTACTTTAAAAACCTTTTTTAAAAGGTCCTGTTATTAGTTTACTCCTTCAAAAAAAGAAGTAAACTAATAAAGGATCTTTTTTTTTTTTTTTTTTCTCCGAAGAGTTTTTGCGGCGCTAGTGGCTCATATTTTTTCCACAGTAGGCAGACAGGAAGGAGGGTGGGGAGAGGGGGGAAGACATGCGGCAAAGGTCGTCGGGACCGGGAGTCGAACCCGCGACGTCCGCGTCGAGGACTAAGGCCTCCAAACGTGGGGCGTGCTTTTGGCTGTAGTTCATTTTATTGATTATAGAATGACTGCAGTCATATTATTGGCTACAGTAGCATAGTTTCAACACTTCTGACTTTCAGTTTCCCCAAAATTCAAGCTACTTTTATGATTCTGTTACTTACTAGCAGATACTTAAAACACATAAACACAAAAATCAGTTTGTTTTTTTCCTGATGGCTCTGAGTGAATGCAAACTGGGACTTCAAGCTGGATGTGGTCTGCAGATGTTGCATGACTCTGCCAAGAAGTCTTTAAAAAGGAAAAAAAAGAAGAAAAACATATTGGGCGAAAGTATAATAGAAAACATCACAGCGTCTCAGACTGAAGAGCTCTTTCTCTTTGAGTGTCGGTACTTCAGCAGCAACCAGTGTGACAACTCTCAGGTCATTTTGACCCATTTTCCACCACATTTAATAGATTTTCAATACGCTCCTTTATGGAAAAAAATATTTCCATCAAAATGCAATTTTGCATTCTTTTTTGCACAATAGGGATAAACAGTTGCTCAAGGTAAAATCGACATAATTTGGACACGCCACAGCCTCAAAATTCAACTTGATGCCCCCTCACCTCATCTCTTATCAGTGATGTATTTTTACAGACACATAAAAGCAGGTTCTGATGGGCTCCTGCAGAGGTGAGGCTGAATCACTCGGTCTTACACGCCTCTCAGAAACACCTTGTTCTTTCCTTTAAGCGCCCTCTAAGATTTCTCCCAATACAGCTGATTACAAGCAGGCTATTCATGTTTGCTACCCCCCTTTAAGATATGCTCTGGATAAAAATATATAAGTACATACTGTACAAAGTTGGCTCATTTTACCTTAGGAAAACATTTCTTGCAACTGTATAAAACTGTTTTGCTTCCTGGATGAATAATGATGGTGAAATCATTTCAGAAAATGACTGAAGGTCAGGAAGACTCTCATGTTGCTCCTTTAACAGAGGAGCAACTCTAGAGGCTTTGATTGAGTTGAGGAATCAAGTGGTTTACTTTCCTTTTAATAAATATAATCAAAAATGATTTAAAAATGCATTTCAGTTGACTGGAGGATTTTGACAAATGAGTAATTTCTTCAGCTAAAAACAAAAACAGACTTCGGACAAAGCGAGAGAATGGGTTAGCTTTTTGTCAGGAATGTCTCTTCACCTGCTTGCATCCAAAGTTTCCATGGTAACCAACCGGCTTTGACCTTACGGAGCCCCCTAATGGGTCATGGGGAGATATTTCTCTTTTGCATTCCCTTGCAATAAGCAAATACACTCTGGTCTGTTTTGTATACAGTCACAGATGTCAAGTTAAAATTTCCAATATATACACATTTAAAGAGCCTGAATGAAAATGTGTTTATATATTCTTAACTCTGATGGAAAATCAATTTATTCACTGCATGTTTATGGCTGTTTGTGTAAGGTTGAGATGGTCCTGCACATGAAAACAGTCCTTTATTAACCATTCAGACTACCAACACAAAAAATACAATAAAAGCTGTCAGATATAACTTTATTACACCGGGAAAATAACTCAGAAATTGTCCAAATAGTTTGGATGTGGTATTTCTTTCTTTCCTTCTTAAGGAAAGTTTGTTTACATCTTAGAAGGGAGATGGAAATCCCATGTTTGGCCTATTTTGCTTTTGCATTTTGCACATAGGTTTGTGGTGCATTTCTGTCCTAAAAAGAAGATGTAAAACTTCAGATATCTTGCAATCGAGATGGAAAAACCTCACAAAAACCTTACAATATAGCAGAAAGTACAGTCACCGTAGGATAGACGTTCAGTATACAATTATGTCGCATGAACTGATCAGTACATTTTTGCGAGAGATCTCAGAAGAAGAAAAAAATCCTCCATGTCCCCCAGGGGGCTCCGCATCACCTCCTTGGTCAGAGTTTCTCCACAGAAACTTTATGCAGCAGAATCACAGCTTTATCCCTGCTATATTTGTTGCTCAAAAACAAAAATACGGCAGTCTCCTACTTGAGCTGAAATAATTCATCCTGTCATTCACTGGATGATCAACAAGTTAAAAATACCAGTTAACAGCCTCTTAGTATCTTCCAGGCATCAAAGGTGCATCAAATACAAAGCAGCGCCCAGGAATAAACATATTTTTTGCAGGACGAGAAGAAACAGAAAAATCTGGATCAACCAGATTTCTCATTCTCAAAGCTTTTGTCAAAGTAGGAAAGAAAAACGAATATATTTGTGGAGGAGTTCTGTTTTTCATGGAAGTGATGAGGAATGAAAGGTATGAGAAGAGCCTATACAAAACCTTCAAATCAACATTTTCTGTTTAGAGAACCACTGTGATTTACAAAATTTAGCGTGAAGCATTTGCAGCAACTATAAACAAAGCGATTCAGATAAAAACAACTTTCTGGAAGGTTAATAGCAGAAGTTTGCTATGGCAGAGTGAGAACATGTTAAACAGAACAACTTATTGACATTGCTTGTGCTCTGCAACTTCAGCTGAGGGATTGATTTTCTCCATCTATGCTGCTGCATATGAATCCAACAAAATTCAATCTATTCGTCACCTCATATTTTTGAAAATACTTGAGGATATAATGACAAAACACTAATAAAAAAGAAAGAAATGCCTGTAAGGATCATAAATTGATGATTTGGAAATTGCCATGACTCATGCAGATACTTTACAGTTTGTAGAAAAACATATTCTTACCACTTGTTTCCAAGCTTTGCAACTTAAATCCATTTTCTGTTATAATAGAAAAATATTTGACAGACAGTAAAGTGGTGAATGGAGAAGCAGAAAGACATACAAACAATTACCCATAATGGTGAACCAAAGAATATCCCCATGGAAACCTTTCTCTCAATTCTCAAAATGATGATGATGATGATGATGATAATGATGGCAGAAGCAGGAGTGGGTTGAACTCTTACGTAACCTGCACTGAAAGAAATAATAATAAAAAAGTTAAAGTAATTTTTTCTGCCCAGATGTAATGATGGAGAATTAATCAATTGCACAAATGAAGCTCTAAATATCTGTAGTTATGACCACATCTCTTGTTTAGAGGCTGAAACCTGACAGACTAAAACAAAAGGGCTTTTCCCCACCTGTCAGGGACATTTAGGTGACTGAGCCTCCACCCACTGGGAGGTCAGCGACCGCCTGGAGCGTCTCCTGCTCTCGGCTTCTCATGCCGGGTTTGTGGCAGAGTCGAGCAGCAGCAGCAGAATTACACATCCAGACATCAGCAGTAGGAAAAGGGCTTTGGAGAAACACAATCACACTGTTTCTGTTGTGATTGATTAGGAGTAATTTAAAGGTTGAAATCAATCAGTACCTCCAAGTATCGCCATTGTTTAGATCACATGTGTCAAACTCAAGGCTCGTGGGCCAAATCTGGCCCGCCGTTGCTTTTTATATTTAAATATAAAAAAAAAAAAAAGCGAATTATTTACTTTTACCCTCAATTTAAACGTTTTGCCCCAAATTAAGCATTTAGTTACTGAGCTGAATATTTAGTTTGAAACTGTTACATTTATACGTCAATGAATATTGTTGGGAAAACATGACTTTGATGTTAGAAAGAAAAAAAATGAGTTCATTGTTCTGTTGGGTTCTATGCATCTAATTTGTGCTTTCATTCAAAAAAGCTCTGTTAATGTGCAGGTATTAACAAGTACCGAAAAGAGAAAACAAAGAAGCCTTGGCTTTTTCTTTTTTTTTAAATCGCAATCAACTATTTAAAAAGCTGCACATTTTCCCGTCTTATTTACCAGAGCAGACATTTAGCCCTGAAACATGGCGGTAATTTAAATTCTTTTGCACACATAAGACTGATAGACTTTGACATTTCATTTTCTAAATTTATCCACAGAAGAACCAGACATGAAGATAAATGCTCAAGGTGTTGTATCTCTTTAAATGATTTACTGTATCTATATTTACCCACATTTGACATTATGATGAAGAATCTCCATGATAAAGGGAATTACAACACCGTTTTGCATTTATGTTTTTGAGCAGCTTATCACAAAACCAGACTGTAATTTTATTTTCTTCAGCTGAATTTATGAAAAAATGCTTGATAATCTAAGTTTCACAGGGATTAAACTGTATTTATTGTCAAACAGTGCAATTCCCTGAGAGTTAATTGTAAAAAAAAACGTAGCATTAAGCAGCTGGTAACTAAAATCCTGCATGTTTTTATACATTTCCCTGCTTTAACACACCTGATTCAGATAATTGTAGTTCAGCAACAGACTGTTAAACAGCCAATAATTGAAATCCTTGCAGAAGCAGGCAAAGGCCTAAAATATGCATGGCATTGGGTCTAGAAGACCATTTAACTAAATTATAAAGCATCTCAAAGCTTTAACAAAATCCAGCCCTAAAAATTACTACCATGAGTCGCGATTTCTTTGTTTTCCCCCCAGGATTGGTTACCTACAGAAGAAATACTGATCGATCAACAGGGGGCAGCAGTTACCCATAAGTAAGACCTTCCCATGCTTTAAAATGCAAAGCTTTTAAGTCTTTTAATAAATATTACACTGGGTAGAAAAAGGTACTATACTGGACTCGTATAGTACTCAAACAGAAAGGAGAGTTTTAATTTAGTTGACAACATAAGTGTTAAAAGTTCATGGATCTGATGAACATCTCCTCCAGGTGCATTTCTGATCATTAAACTTACATAACTGTCATCACATGCCATATTTTTCTGTTTTTCATGTTTCCGTGACAGCTGCTATCAAAGCATCGGCGTTTTGAGGGGGTTTGAAGCAGATTCATGCCAGAAATTTGAGTGGGAGCATTGTGACTCAGAGATCAACCACCAAGCTGACAGATGCCTATCGATCTTTTTTAGCAGCCAGGCCCTCACGGACTCACTGCCAAGCATTTGATGTGTGCAGGCAGGCAGAGGCTGATGTAAGCTGCATGTTAACATGGCAGGTGGTTTTAAATTGTATTGATATTATGGGGAAATTACAGTGAAAAGTCAGTTTATGCAAAAGAAACTGACATTCAAAGTAAAATTGATGAAATCTAAAAGAAAGTATTGTGGATATTAAGATTTCTTTTTTATTAAGCTTTCATATATGTGGCTCATGTTTGAAATAGACTCAACACAAATTAATTAACCTGTATGGAAAGATGTTAGTGACAATAATTAAGCTCTCTAACATCAACAAATCATGACAGAAGCCTAATAAAGTATTTCTGCCACACAAATTAGAGCCAAGAGATGATTTGTTGCACAAAAAGCAGTACTTTTCAGTGAAAAGAGAAATAAACAACATCCTTATCATGCATAACCTCTTTAAAAGATCCACCTGGATAATTAACTTCTGTACCAACTGATTTATTATGCTTGACTTAGCTACAGAGTCACATTGAGCATCCTCTTGCATATTAACCTCATATTAAGGGAATAAATTATGGTCTTCTTCATATGGTGCTCATTAGCAAAGTCTCCTGGTCTGCAGTCATTATCACCTCACAGTGAAAACCCTGAAGGTTGTCTACAAATCTGTATTACCAGGCAGTTAAACAGTTGAAGCTCAAGACAGTTATAGACTCTTTGCTGTAAAGGGAGGGAAAAAATAAAAGGAAGAAGAAGGTGAATAGATAAAAAGAGCAGGTCAAAAGATCAGGCCTGGACCTCTGACATGGAAACATGTTTCTGAGCCATAAAAATTGTTGCATTTCGCACCCATTAAACCAGCAATTGGCTAAATTTTTAACTTGTTACCACAGGTATCAAGTCAAAAGGTCACCCTCACCCTTAACATAATGAGCCAAAAAGCAAACTAACTCTTTCCAAAAAGATTATTTTTAAGATGAAGTAAACGTCCAGTACCTCCAAAGACAAGATGCCAAGAAGTCCAAGGGGTTTGCAAACTTGTGCAAGGCCTTACATTTACAAAAAGATTAGACAGTTGCTGTGCTGAGTCAGCCCACATGAATATGGACATCATTTGATCCATTTCCGATGTGACCCAGAAAACAGAGCTGGCTTTGCTTTGGGCCTTGTGCATTTTTCCAAGCTCAGAAACATGGTGAGGAAATTGTGTTGAGGAAAGCAAATTCTCTTCAGAATTTAATTGGGATTTGTGGCCACACTGCAAAAAACACATACATTTACCAAGTTTTGTTTTCTTGTTGCTAGTGCAAACATCTCAGTACACTTTACTGCAAGAAAGAGTTTGTTTTAAGTCAATAATTTCTTAATATTGATGCAGATGATTTCACTTATAACAAAACATTTTCCCCACATTATAAGTGAAATATTCTATCAGTGGCACTAATACTTTTTCAGCAATATTAATTGATTATTGAGTTAAAACAAAGGATTATATCTTTCTTAAAAGTGACTTGTAAGTTAGTTTTCTTTTATTTTAAGTTAAAACTAGACAAAAATACTTGTGTACTGTTTGGTAAGACTACATTTGCATTCAAAAGGGGTTTTGTCTTCATTCTATAAGTTTCCCTAATGGGTATGCAACATTGTGCTCTACGGAGACGGATTAAAAGTAAGATTACTTTTAACCTCTATTTTGGAGTTTTATCCCCATCTGCTGGATATAACAGCAAAACAGTGCGAATAACATGGCAAGAATAGATGAGAATAGCTGGAAAATGCTGACTCAGAAAAATGCATGATGCTGATAAAAGCATAGTAAAATATTACTGATGTTTTACTTTGGGATCCTGGGTTAAAACACAGTTTGGGTATTTATAACGTTAAAAAACGGGATTCTAATACAAGTCCTGGATGCCAAAACAGAACCTTGAACTTCCGGTAAGCTTAGATTAAGAAAAATAATCACTTACTCTGCAAAATATAACCTAGAAATCAACTCTATTACTATTTTAGTACCCTAACTATACATTTTAAAATATTTCAGAACTACGTCGAAAATGTGCCTCAAAACAGGTTTATTTAGATCCTGTGAGTTACTAACTGCCATAAAATCAAAAATAATATGGTTTTTTTATATATACCACTCTCTGTTTAATCTTTGCTTGTTTGCTAGAACCATAATAACACCGGTATGATGTACTCTGCAAAAAATACAAGTTTTACCAAGTATTTTTGGTCTAGTTTCTAGTGTAAATGTCTTAGTTTTGTCTTATTTCAAGTGTACTAACTTAAAAGTAGCTCTTCAGCAAGGTATAGGAGCTTGTTTAAAGTCAATAATTCCTTAATACTGATTAATATTCCTAAGTGTTGGTTCCACTAATATGAGGAAATAATACGAAGGTATTTTCTCACACTATAAGTGAAGAAATGTCTCAATTATAAAAGACATTTTCTATTACAAATGAAAAGTCTCTTCATCTGCATTAAGGAATTATTGACTTAAAACAAGCTCCTTTATCTTGCTAAAAAGTTGCTTGTAAGCTAATTTTGTGTTATTTCAAGTGCAGTAAGATATTTCTCTAGAAACTAGACTAAAAATACTTGGTAAGATTTTGTGTTTTTGCAGTATGAGCTAATAATAGTAGGTTCTGTACATGCATAACGTGGCCTAGGAATAATGAAGTATTTAGTTAGAAACACTGATACAAACAGCCTTTACCGTCCGTCAAAAGGAGAAATCAGGTGTAACATCAGATTGAAATAAGTTCTTTATCTGGCTCAACACACCTGAATGGTTCATTACTAGGTTTCTGCAGAATTTCAAGTCATGTTGAGGAGATAATTGGAACATTTGAATCAGCTGTGATGGAATAGCCCTTCAGGACATGGACCTGGACTCACATGCTTTGGCATAAGGAAGTCAAAATAAACCACAGACAGTAAATAGACTTAATGTATTTACTGATACAGGAGCCTTTTGTATGGATGCCCTGTGTGTGTATTCCTCATTTTAAATCTTTTCCATCAACTCCCTCTGCTCCTGGCTCCACTGCCAGTGTTCTCTTGGTTTCCTTGTAATTTTTTGGGATGCTTTCGGGTTTACAAGCATTCTCCAATCCCCAAAGTGACTCAGACCTTGTGTTCCTTCTTTGATGTTTCCAATAGTCACCTCATTGTGGAGCAAACCAGTTTTACTGTGGTCCACATAAAAAAAAAAATTTTTTAAAAATCCACAATGATTCTAACAGTCTGTTTTTGTTTTTGTTTTGTTGTTGTTGTTTTTTAGTTCTGGCTGTTGCTAATGCTAACGTGCAAATTTAACTGCAAGGAACTTTGTGTCAACTTTTAAAAACAAGACAGTAGTGATACTTAAAATGGTTTTAGCATTAATTGTCTGGGTATTTACTTATTTCACATTTTAAAAAATGCAGCTTAATAGTTCTGAACCAGACTTGCAATAAAATTACTGAGTATATAAAATCCTTGAGATCAGGTCCAACCCGTCACAGAGCAAAACAGAGACACACAGGTGAAATAACCACAGCTCATCTGGTTGATTTCTATTTTTCCATCCCTCCCTCTGTATTAAAACTCTTGGTTTTTATAGTTTTTTTTATTATTATTAGGCCTTTCTCTTGTGGCTGTCTTCATCTTGGCTCTGCTCCAACCAAATAAAACGTTACGCAATGACAGAAAGATTACACTGGAATAGTTTATTCCCCCTTAACTCTAATGAGATTATTCAATTCAAAAATATTTTATTGAATTCCCACAGGGACATTAAATGTTGTAGCTCATTTAATATGTCATTGTAAATGGTGATGGCTGTGGGCAGGAAAAGTCTTCTGTAGCAGTCTGTGTTACACAAGGAGTCTCTGACTGAAACTTTTCTGCTTTTCTCTGACAGTTTGATGAAGATGGACAGTTTTTTCCATAATTCTCTTGATTTTATATAAAATCCTTCTTTGCACCATCATCTCTTCATTAAGTTGTTGATCCTTTTCTTCTTATAGATATAAGATTTCTATGTATAAAATTATGTTTTTCTGAAGGTTATCGTGGTGTGAAAGTTAGAACCAACCCAATCCATACCAAATCAAACATGTTTTTCATTATTTAACTGAAGAAAACTTAGACTCATCCAAATGTTAATTTGTTTAATGCATTTGTTGAGTAGATTCACATGACAAAACTTAAAAAACAAATAAAATTCTTTGTGTTCGCTGCAGGAACACTCCCACATTAAAGGTTTTTTAAAAACTAGTTTAAAAACATTTTTATTTGCTGCTATCTACTCTTAACCCTGGCTTATTATTATTTTATTTTTTGACTATTAACTTGTTGGTTTGATGTGTTGTATCTTTATGTACTTTGAATTGCCTTTCGCTAAAAGATGCTTTAAATCACATGAGTCAAACTCGAGGCCCGGGGGCCAAATCTGGCCCGCTGTAGCTTTTTATGTGGCCCTTTACACTCCAAATTACATCAATAATTTCCTCCAGTTTTTCACAAATCTGCAAAATTTACACCAACTCAACAAATCTCCACTTTTTTTCTGATTTCACTGCAAATTTTCTCAAAACCATTGAGTTTAAGTGACTGCAGCCTAACTTGATGTCGAGTTATAGTTCATAATTGATATAGGAAGTAATAAAAAGTCACATTTAACATCTTACATTAGCGAAAATACCATAAAATTTCCTTACAAACATTTCTAAATTGGCTAAATTGCAGATGAAAAAATCTGAAATTTAGCTTGAAAACACTAAACAAAACACTAAAACGATCACAAAATCCTGGAGGAACAGCTATTTATTGATATTTTAACAATTTATTTGGTTTTATCAATGTATTCTGGCACAACTGGCCCTTTAAGAACATTCAGGTTTTGGATATGGCCCAAAATGAAAATGAGTTTGACATCCTGCTATAAATAAATGAAGCTGCCTTTCCTTACACTGAATAAAAATAATGTTTTTTTTAAAACCGCTATCGATATATTCATATTCATTTGGTTTATGTCCAATTTTGTAACTTCTTGTATTTTGGTTTTCTTTGCAACAATTGCTGTTCACACAAACATTTGTTGTGTGTTTAATGGAGCTGCATCCTGCAGACACAGGAGACTGGCTGCTTCACCATGAAGCACAGACAAACCCAGGATGATTTTGGAAACGTTGACTCATGAGTTATTTCAAGTTTAGATCAACACCACCTTATTTTGAAGCTTCTGCGGTTTGGAAAAACTCACCTTATTCTGTGTCAGACATGATCATGTGAAAATGTTTGAGGGATGAAGGTCAGATTATGCCTCTTTCCATTTCTTTGTGTTTAAATTTGGCTCAGCCAAACTCATGTGCGGGGAGAGGAATGGGTCTTCTCTCGGTTGGAAGTGTTTCGTAACACCACTAACATATGCTTGGGCACATAAACAGGGGACAAACAGAGAGCTTCTCATGTGAAAGTGGTTTCCTGAAAGACCAGGGAGAGTCCTTGTTCTAATTAGCAGGAGCGACTTGCAGCTGGAAAATCTGAGCTCAAGCCGGCGGGCCGGCCTCACTCTGCCCGGTGAGCAGAGTGAGGTGAAGCAGCAGTAGCCACACACACGTGCAGCAACACTCGGGAAGCCAACAGGGGGGCTTCCTGCAGCACCAAATTGAAAGCAGCTGATCAGTTGCTGACACAGGACAGGTGGGTCAGATTTTAAAACAACGGTTTGGTTGAGCAAATGTTAGGTTACGCTTTAGCTTAAAAAAAGAGTCTAATTAAGGTTCAGTGAAGGCACAAGTGCACCACAGGGATGTTACACTGATGCTTCCACCTGTGGATGATATAGGACCTACAAACCTAGGACACTTTTCTGGGCCGCAGAATGTCCCAATGCACCCACCGTATGCCACACTTTCTCTGGAAGTATTTTATGAAAATATCTATTACTGTATCGACTTTAAAGCTCTGGAAAGGGCGGCAGCGCTGACGGTGGTCTCACCTCCTGCAGGAGACAGGAGTGTGTGGCGGGCCGAGCAGAGCTGTGCTAAAAGTCAGTTGTTTCTAGGCCAGTGGATTATTTTTATTCAGCAAACCAGACTTCCTCTGCTGTGTTGCTGTTTTTAATAAAAACGAAGTAAAACAAAATTAGCATTTCTGTATCTTCCATGATAAATTGATTACAATTAAGGCTGCCAAAATATACAGAGTTCCCACTATCCAAGTTGTAGTTTATATTTCAGTCATTTGCACTTTATAAATACAACACAACTGTGAAAACTTGCTTAGCCCGGTGGTTGGGCTCTTGGGCAGTCATTCGTCTAGCGACCTGCCATGTTTTTGAGTTAAAAAATGTTTAAAGTTGACAGGAAATTTTAAAATATCACTTGAATATTATGCGTTATTGAAAGATTGGAAGATTATTATCTCAACACCAGCTATAAAGTCCTAAAAAATGCAAACATAAAAAAACCAGAAATAAATAAGCAATGCTAAGCCTGGTGGGGGCACGGATAAAGCCTGGTGGCCCGCCAGGCTTATAATACACGGGGGGAAACCCTGAAACTGATGTGGTTTATGTAAGTGTCTTCAAGAGTTGAACTTGCAAATAATAAATCTCGTTTGTGTTTAACATAATATGGGTGCAGCATTTTAAAAACCAAACCTTAAAAATTATTTATATATCAGAATCTGTGAAAAGTCAAGATCCAAAATCACAAAAAGAGCAGAATTTATTGAGTTATCTTTTTTAATATTATGAAAATTGTTTGACCTTTACTGGTTAAAATAAGACATTTTATTGACTTGTAATAATAATTTTATTCAGACTAAGAGCATGCTGCATATTGTGGAATATATTTTAAAGATATTATGTTTAATGAAACCTTAAAGTTGAATTCTAAAGTTAAGGTATTATTTCCCATTTTTTTATAGAATCTGATTTTATGTAATATTCATCTACATGTATCTGTAGAGTTTAAAGTGAATTAGTATTTTCATGATATAATGTTCTAGTGCGTAGATTTAATTTTTGATGTTGTTTAGTGGAGTTTTTTTTTTTTTGTGCTTCCAGTTTCACCTTCCTAACTTTATTTTGAAGAGACTTTTCCAGGAAGTCAGTTTTAGGCCTCACAGTTTGGCACACCTGATCACTGTTGCTCATCAGTGTTGTCTTTAGTTTCTGAAAACAAGTAAACTGTCATCTTCATGGGAAAGAAGCTCATATTTCTTCATTGCATTGTTTAAATAAAACCTTTTTTCTGCTAGATCTTTTACTGAAAAATGTACTCTACCTCATCTGTGTGCAGCTTAATATCAAAACAAAGTGTTCTTGCATTT
Organism: Xiphophorus couchianus; assembly: GCF_001444195.1. Classification (NCBI taxonomy): domain Eukaryota; kingdom Metazoa; phylum Chordata; class Actinopteri; order Cyprinodontiformes; family Poeciliidae; genus Xiphophorus; species Xiphophorus couchianus. The sequence continues at coordinate 5,801,332 of NC_040242.1, read as the reverse complement.
GCTTAAATAAACCTGTAATTTCAAAGCGCGATCCTTGGCGCACTCTGTGCCCATAGTCACAAAACCACACATTGTAAATTTCCCTTGCTTTTCTGGAGAAATGCTCTATGAAAACATAATCCTAAAAAATAAATTAACATCTTTAACTCAACATGCTTTTTCTCCACTGTGGTCATCACGCGGCCAAACTTCAAGATCAAAAACATGTAACCGATCATTTTTATGCCCTTGTTTTATTGGTTTTCCCTACAATTTTCAGGTGTGACCCTCTGTTAATTTTGTGATTTTCTGCATCACTTGCATCCTATTGAGGGTTTGTAAAAGGCAGTGGATTTTTTTTATTTTCTCTCTCTGGAAGCGCAAAGTGGGTTTTCCATGATCCTAAGCAGGACGTGCAGGAAACGTCTAGGTACAGCTGGTGAAACAACACAGCGCTGATTGTGACCTTTGACCTCCAGGATGGCAGGAATGGCTGTTTTTTTGAACTCCGCTCCACATGCATGTTGTACATGCCATTAAGTTCTCATTTGTGCTCTCTGTGCAAAAACACGTCTATTAAAGATAAATCAAGCAGGTGATAAATCTGAGACTTTGTTCTTTTTGGAAACAAAAACAGAATTTTCTACATGAATATGTGTTTCTGTGCAGTAAATCCATATAAATTAGGACGTTTCTTGCAGGTATGTACAGTAGCCGGTTTTACCAGTAACAAAAACGCAGTTGACCCAGTTGACTTTAGTTTAGAACTCTCCAGATTTCATGTACTGAGCAAAGTGTTTTGAGAAAACAGTAAAGATTATTTTGACTTTAATTAAGATTTTCAACCCGTCTCTATTGTGAATGCAAAGAAAATGTGAAATTATTTCAAAGTGAAGCTCACAGCTTGAATATTTGTGGCAACATCCTGCAAAACCCTATTTAAAACTTACTAATAAGTGTCAGAAAAGGCATTTAGACAAACACAGAATACAAATGAAACTTGTTAAGTATGTTCTTCAGTCCTGCTTTTTATTCTAGAAAACATAAGCCAGGAATTTGCTAAATAGTTAATATCACTATTTAAAAAAATATTTAAGCTCCGGACATGGATTAAAAAGAGAAATGGACAAAATGCTATGCAGAAATGTAAGGTGTTTAATCTGCATGCTTGAACAAAAGAAATAATGGCAACTACAAATATAAAGTCAGCAGAAATCTGAGGAAAACTTTCTATAACTGAGTAGCAAAATCTCCCTTTTTCGTAAAAAATATTACTTGTTTTTGAACTAATGAATCCCATTTGATTCTTAAAAATAAGACATTTTTTAAAATTTCTCTACTATGTGGAATATTTTTGAACTTTAATTCTGTTCTGAACTTTGCATCTTGCCTCCTCTACCTTCAAATACATCTAATTTGGTTAAGTTTAGGAAGATGCATGACTCAAGACCCACTGGAAAACAGAACCAGAAAAACTGAATCCATTCATCGACTCAACTAGTTGTATATTGATTACAACTGGTTGAAAAATTAGGTTCCACTGAAAATGATGCAAAAAATTCACTTCAATGCGTATACTTTTCGAGCTGTTAACTGTTTGGTAGCTGAGGGAAACTGTAACTCTTTGAGCAGAACTTGACCTCGGTCACCTGGGAGCCTTTTCATCACTGGGAGTCTCTCTCCAGCAGGGGGATGATAATGGGCAGCTTACAGAATGACCTGATCCCAGCGGTCATCAGCTGCTGATTAGTTAGCAGTTCTCTGTTGACCTTGGACACGTAGAGATGAAGAGCGTCTTTGCAGATCTTTGACATGTAAAGAAAGGCAGAGCTGTTTGGGATTTTTATCTGCTCGTCAATGTACAAAACAAGAACATTTATAAGAGCATTTTTAAATATGTCAGTCAGCTTGTTTCTATTTCTCTACTTTTATATTTTTGTTTTACATAAAAATTTATTTTTGAAATATTCCTTCTATGGATATTAAATGGGGCAATTATTTTGTTATTATTTGTGCAATAATATATATTTTCTCAAATCTCAAGCTATGTATGTATAGGGCCAGTATAAAACAACAACAAAAAAAATAAAAATATTTCCACCAAAATAACTCAGAAATTTTCTAGAAAAAAACAAGAAAATGTCCGAATTTGAAAAGTTGAAAATTTGCTTGAAAAAATTCAAAGTTTGAGATCTACGGACCGTACTCTTCCGTAGAGATCACAGACGTTTTATGGAGAAAAATTGTGGAGTTTTCAAAAGTTAAACATGTTTTTATTTTTCAGAAAATTTCTGAGATTAATCTTAAAAAATGTAAGTTTTTCTAGCAAAGCTTTGACTTTTTAGAATCAGAAAATTCCTTGCATTTTGTAGAAAAGGTCTGAGTTTAATCAAATTGTTTTTGGTAAATATTTACTCTATTTTTCTTCGATCTGCCATGGCCCTAATACTGCCTGGAAACTGTCTGTATTTTCTTATGTTGATCGAGAAAACGTTTCTTGTTCAGACACCTTGAATCAGCTGTAATAGTCACGCCACACCACTAGATGGCACTTTGCTTTTACCATATGCCATCCGACGCGAATGCACTTTAGCCACTTAGCTTTGAGATTACTGTAAACAACGACTAATTTTTGTCTTTCCTGAAAGAAGTGCTCATGTAACACATATATTCCTTGTCATGAATTAAAGGTAAGGAGTTAAACTAAACAGGTTAAGTCGAACAACTGATGCTTCGCCCTCAAGCGGAAGTAGAGCAAACCTCCAACAAACAGCGTTATAACGGCCGAGGTAGTGGATATTTTTTCCTTATAAACTGCCACAGAGGCAATAAGAAAATTCTCTAACAAGTCCTACATCCGGTCTGAAAGGTTATTTGAAGGAAACAACGGATAATTCAGCGCTAAAGGCCAAGTATTTTCCAGCCACAGGAAGAATGAAGGGATGTGTCGCTGGATGTGAAAGCTGCGTCGACGCATTTTGCACGTACCAAACTGGTGAGTAATGACTTAAACTATACCGGCTTTTTAAAATCTGCTTTTGGAAAATGGTTTAAAATAAACAGTAGCATTAAAAGGTGCTCAGCAGTTACTCCCGCACATGTTTTCATGCTGCCATAGAGCTACCATTGGAATTTACACACATAAAATCAAGCATAACTACCTTCACTTATTCACCTTTGTTTTGACTATCAAAATGTCATTATGGCAAAAAGTTGATGCTTACTGCCAGTTACCTCTGTGCAGACGAACATAGGTAGATGTTGATCACAGTTTTAATCAACTGGACATGAAGTCGGTCGCAGGCCCTCATCCAGTTCTTGCATTATTCCACACTCCGTATGGGTTTTAAGAAATATGATAAATTGTTTTCTGCTTTCCATACGTTCTGGGTAATTGCTGTTGGGGTTTCATGTTAACCACTGACAACGTTGGACCATGACTTCCTATTATTTTCCTAGAAATCTGTTACCGCAGCCATTAGCAATGATGAACCACAGCAATGTTGGTTGTTGTGAGCCTGATTGGTCAGTTGCAGACAAACCTAGAATGATTGGCAGGTGGTATCATGTCAATTGTTTATGTTGCTATCTGTCTGTGCATACATAGAATAAACCTTGGCTGTACTTTCTGCACATGTGCATCTTGACACATCCAGTGGTGTTAAAGAAAAGTTTCACTCTGAACCCTGGTTTCAAAAAATGCCGATGTGAGAGGCTCCAGTCACTGGTATTGTGTAATTTCAACAAAAAAAGTTACGGTTGAACTGAAGAGCTGCTGTGGGCCTAGATCTCAATTTACAACATATATCTGGATTTCTTGACATGGTCCAGATAGCAAATTTTTGTCGCCATTTGTTTCTCAAATTTCTGCATCAATCATCTTTGGCTTTTTAACATACCAGACGTTTATTGGTGATTAAATTTCATAATGGAGAGACTTTTTCAGAGGCGGAGAGAAAATGAAATGCCATATGATGCAAACCACTAAAACCACATCTGTTTCTGCAGAACCACTGTTCAGATGTAATCATATCGCGTTGAGTGGGTCAAGGGTTTTGTTCTGCTCCTGGGACTTGCCTTGGACTCCAGGTTTGGCACAGGCAGTTTTAGATTTCCGTGTCTTGTTTCAGTAAATACTACATTTCCCATAAACAGGATTTTCTTTGGTAATAAAAATATTCTAGCCACCACTCATAAATCACATCTACAGTACAGTATGAGGAGACGTCTCACCATGCTCTCTGTTACTAGATGGTTGAGAATCAGCAAAAAAAAAATTACTTTAAATAACAGGCAGCAACACAGAAATGTAGCTCTTGTTTAACTTAACCTATGGATGTTCAAAATCTAATTAAAAAAATCTGAATTGAACTTTGCTCTTTTGTTCAGTAGAGATCTCATCTATTGAAACACATTTGTGCAACATTTTCCAATGGGAGGATCATCATAGTTTTGGACTTTTCATCTCAATCTTCTTCTATCCTATTACTCAGCTTGTCTTGTTCACAACTATCACTGTGTGGTTTGGCTCAGCCATAAGACATGTGAGGGCCAGACTGCGACAAACAATCAGGTCTGCAGAGAGTGTTACCTACAGCTAGAACTAGCAAAAAACTCTGCAGACTCCACACATCCTGCGCACAAACTGTTGAGACTTTTACCTTTTCTTCCCTCATGCGTTCACTCGATGAACACTTAAGATTGATAGTTGCACACAGTCCATGGAGATAATGCTGTTGTTTTCTCTAATGTCTCCTGGTGTAGCTAATTAGCTTAGCTAAGGTTTCCTCTTCATGATTCATATTAAAGATGCAGGTCTTTAATTAAGGATAATTGCAGTTCTTTCATTCATAATAATATCTAAAACACACAATTTGGGATGTTTTCACACTGGATTTGCTTTTCAGACTCGCTTTGTTTGGGAACCAAAACTGCAACATTTGCTACATTCTCAGCTGGTGCGGTCTGCTTTTGCACTGCATTGGGTTAAATGAACTGCCTGCTTTCTCCCTTGCCTGTGGTGGCGCTACACCTAGAACAATTAAGTGAAACGACATAAAAAACATCTGAAGAAGACAGGAGTGCAAATTCCTTCTTCTCTAAATGAAAGCAAAAATTGAGTGGCGTCAGATTTTAGCAGTTGTGCGATTTGTCTTTTGTCTTTGGCAAATTATTTCTCCCGCTAGTGGTAGACACACACGTTTATTTTGGTTGTATAATCCACTCTGCCTTCTTTTGTAGTGATCTCTAGTTCACTTAGCATTCACATATGCATTCAAACTGCATTCGAACTGAGTTGAGACCTAGATTTCTAGATTTCAGTGTTCGCCTTTTTGCTGAGAGTTTGATTTCGTGCTCCCTAAACTAACCAGACTTTCTAGGCAAACGAAATAGTTTGATTAAAGTGGACTAAACAGGGCTGGTGAAAACGCATGAAGCTACTATTAGTGTAGAAGAATCATTATCACTTTCTGAGTTTAATTGGACTTTTTCTTAATGTTAAGATGTGATTTTTGTTTTTTGTGTGCGTTAATCATGAATTGATTTGGGTTAAATTTGTGCCATTAAAAACAACACTAGATTATTTGTAAACGAAATGTAATGAAGGCTTGATACAGCTTAATGCATACAATAAATATTGACAAAATGTTTTTATCTATCAGTGGATGGGTCTTAAGTATCGCCTCTTGGTGTTTTAATAATGTATTGCGTCCAGCTGTGTTTGAGCTTCCCCAGATCAGTACCATCCACGCCCCATAGCTAACCCTGGCCTGTAATCCTGACTCCGGTAACCTGGCCATCTGCGCCTTATTTAATGCTCCTATTTGTAACAGTAAAATCCCACTGTGACCTATGCAGACAGTACACCCTATTATTCAGCTCTCCTCACAGTAACTCTGTTTACATCCTCAAAGAGTGTGTTGTGATGTTTATGTAGCAGTACATAACATGTACTCCTCTTGTGCAGGTCTGATTGTTAGGATAAAGTCAATGCTAACACAGCTGAAACCAAGTGTTACTGTTTATGTACAAGCTAGTGTTAGCACAGCAGCACAAGTAGAAGGTATAGGACTTGAGAAAAGCAATTTGTAATTCTTGTTTGTTTCAAAACAATGACTCAACTGACTATTTGTACTCTCTCATGTGATTCAGGTAATTTCGCAACTATGTAGTCGCAGAGGATTATCGAAGTGGGCCTGCGAAAAGTTGTTCCAGCGATGGGGTGAGTGCTCGCATTGTTTCCATTGGCAGTGCTGAAAAAAACTAAAAGCAGCACTAAAATAAGCTGCAGTCAAACTTGCAGCATAACTAATAAAATAACCAAAGATAAATCGAATACACTGGTCAACAGCCAAAACATTTTCTGGGGTTTTTCAACTGTTTTAGGGTCATGTTGATGTGTCGAATCCAAAAATCACATTGGTTTTGCTCCAGCAACTTTCTGAAGTATGGAGCAACATGAGCATCAAAATGCATGACTTGGTCTCACATATGGATCAGTTTCCTGATAATCTGGGATCAATGAGTGATGAGCTGCAAGAAAGATGAGGATGTAATGTTCAATTTACATCTACTTGTTTACTACTCAATTTGCAGAAATCCACGTTTGTAACATTTAATTAATAGACTCTGTTAGAAAACAGTTTTTTTTCTCCTAAAACCGTTTTTGGATGAGAAATATTAATGGAAATGAAATGATATGTCATCAATTTAGTCAGAAGATCGGATTTCTCTAAAACAAATTGGAATAAAAACCTGACTGAGATTGAGAAGTGATTGAGAAAATGGATGTCATTTTTGGATTCAACAGCACAAAATAGTACTAATTCAGTTGAAAAAACATAGACAATGTTCAAAAAATATTTATTTGTAATCCAGTGTAATTATGATGGATACATGAACAAAACTTGACATGTGAATCATCTGGAAAGAAGATGATGTAGTGTGAGATCAGTTTTGGGCCAAATCCAGATCATGAATATTCTTAAAGGGCCGGTTGTGCCAGAATGTATTGATAAAACCTGTCCACAAATTGTTAAAATATCAATGAATCCTTAAAATTAAATAATATTACTCTACATCTTTTCAGTCCCTCCAGGATTTTGTGATTTATTCTAATAAAAATCAAAGTGTTTGTGGCACTAATTTGGAAATATTAGCACTTATTTATGACTTTTTATTACTCGCTATATAGATCATGGGCTATAATCTGACATCAATTAAAGCTGACGCAGCTGTTTAGTACAAGTAAGAAAGTTTTTGACAATTTTTGAGAAAAATCTGCAGTAAATTCCCAGGTTTTAGCGCAAAAAAGTGCAGGGATTTGTTGAGTTTGCCTGAATTTCCACGATAATTCTCAAGAAACTGGAGGGACTGATTGATATAATTTGGCAGCAAACAGATAAAATCTGCACTGATTTGATTGATAACATAATATTTAAGCTCACTTGGTGTTTAGTCTAGAAGCTACAACGGGCCAGATTTGGCCCACGGGTCTTGAGTTTGACACGTGTACTTTAAATGTACTCCCTCTATAAACATATTTTCTGCTACAGACTTTTACTTTTCCCTGATTTGATTGACCTTGATGAGATACAAGAGGAAAGTGTGACCAGATCCAACTTGGACTCCTTAATAATTACAGTTTAATTAAACATCAGTTGAAAACGATCATGAAACTCTCCTAACATTAAGCATTTAAAGATTAATGTGGAAAAAATACCAATGTTTATAGTACAGCTATAGAAGCCTTTTAAACCTCTCATCTAATCCTGTCTGACTTTAAAATGAGCCCATATTGATTTATCACCACTTGTCTCCTCTTATTCTATTGCTACCTTTGCAAGTTCTGGAACATATTTTTCCAAAATTATGTTTTATAAACTGACCGTTCTGTCTAGACTGACAGTAAAAGCTAAACTGTATACCAAGACGAGAAAACATTTAAATGGAAGTGGGTTTTTTTTTTTTTTAGAAATGAATCAACAATAATTAGTTGCAGACAGACTACTAAAACATTTTCTCCTAAGAGCTACAGTGCCCTGTTTTTTTTTTTCTTCTTTTTTTTTTTTGACATGGTCCCCTTGCAGAACAAAGACTGGGGAAATAGTCATCTTTGGGGAATTATAGTTAATGTCTGGTATTTTTTGGCTTGGGTATTTGGCCATTTCAGTAATAGGACTGAGTTATCCTCCAGGGCGCTGGACTTGAATTTTGTGCACATTTGGTTCTGGTTGTTCCAAAAACAATGGAAACCAGAATTTAAAATCATGATTAAAAGTGAGTAACTGATCAGCACCACATACACACACACGTATAATATAATTTCTGTGATCCATTTCTGCTTTGGAAAAATATAACGACAAACAAAAACATGATTTTCATTTGTGATAAACACAGATACAGTTTCTGACCTACTTGCGTATGACCTGAATCTGTATTTGTTCTCAAAATACTCAACTTTCATCTGTTTTCATGATGGTTCTGGCATTCACTGTCGACTTTAATGAACTCTTTGCTGTTTGCATTTGTGTGGTCTTTCATGACAACAATTTGTCTGCGTTACTGGCAGCGACGACTCCAGGGACGGCGGTGGATCCCTGTCAAACATTTTGAACCACTTGGAGTTGAAATTACGACTCAAGTGTTTCACTCTGCAGTGTGTGCTGCGGTATCCCATCTGAAGCACAATGGTAATCTGTTTTTTCATGATTTCATCGGCAGAATATGATACTGAAAGATTGGCTTGTGTAGTTCTTAACAGATTAGAAAAATTTATCATAACGTTGTCCTTGTATGGGCTACTTTGGAAACTTTGTGGTCACGCAAACGGCCTCTTCTTGGAGCAGAAGCTGCCGGATATAAAGGCTTTAGTGGCATGTTTGAAAATATAGCTTTTCTTTTTTATGTAAGTTTGTGTCAAGACTGGAGGTAAAGCTTAGCTGGTAGACCTGTGATGTTTTGGTGTAAGAGGCCTTTAGATCTAGAACCCTGTTTAGTTGGCTTTAATCAAACTCTTAATTCATTTGCCTAGAAAGTCTAGAACTCTGATGTGGCCCAAAACAGCGATCTCCATATAAACCAGGTTTTGGTTCGGTTTAAGTGAACTCTGGTGCTGTTCGAATGCATATACTGTATGAATACTAAGTGGACTGGAGATCGCTCCAGAGGGAGGAAGTGGACTACAGAGCAGGGCATTCTGGTTAAATACAAACAAAACAAAGGCGCAAGTCTAGCTAGCAGGAGAAATGTTTCATGGTCGTTTGCCATAGTCTAAAAAGAAATCCTACAAAAGCCAAAATTTGATGCCACTTTAGTTTTGCGGAGACAGAACTAACGTGGAAGTGCGCTCACTGTCTTCTTCAGAGATTTTGATGTTGTTTCCTTCAGTGGTTCTTGGTGCAGCGCCCCCCACAGGCGAGGAGGGGAACAGGTTGTTCAAATGTTTTGGTTCATTTGACGCAATGCAGTGTGAAAGCAAACCACACCAACTGAAATGTAACAATTGAACCAATTCTACCGGAAAATCAAGTGTGAAGACACCCTCAATCAAGCTTGTAATCTCCAATTTTCATAGAACTCTTTCTACCACAATCCAAAGTTTTTATTTTAGTTTACCTCACTGACTGGATTTAACAGGATCTGAATATATAAAAGATAAAGCTCTGTACGTTCAGCACATTAGCATCATTTGAACAAGTATCAAGAAATGACACAATTCTTTATGTACTTACTCAAATTATTGTCATTCTGTGTGTGATAAATTTGACATAATGCTTTCCTAGTGGTCTACTGAGCCACAGTGCGATTTTAGATTGTGTCTTCATCTGGCTGGTGTTTTTTTGTAAAACAACAATGATCCAATTCATATTCTTGACTGACTGTCAGTAAAGTCAGTGATGACACGTTTATGACCGTTTTTTACCGCAAATCTGCAGAGAACTTGTCAGTCAGAACATTATGATATTGGCAACCAATATCATACTGAAGCTGCTCAAACCATTGCTTCAGTCTTCACTCATGTGCTGCAGTATTTGCAAAAATGCACAACTCTGCTCATCCAAATGTTTTGCTGTCCTGAATCTACATACAGCATTTTAAATCCTGTGATTGGTGTCCCTCGCGTTAAAAAACAAAAAAATATATTTTCTTTCCAGACTGCTTCAATTTCAAAAAGGATACATAACATTTGTTGTATGGCTTTCATTTGAACTATGTGAGACTTTAAATAAATCTTTGTCTTTCGCAAGACGTTGGCCGTGTTGCCTTAAAGATGATTGTGATATTAAACTTTTTGGACAAGCATTAAAACTTAACTACAAGGCGTCTTGCGTTAAAGTTCGGCATGCCTTAGCAGAGCCATTTGTTATCCATTTAAATTATAGCACATGCAAAGCACAGATATATTCAATTATAACTGTTGCCAGTGCACGCAACATCTTCTGTCTGATTATAATTAGTTCTGTGTTGGTTTTAGTATTATTTTTTAAATTCAGTTTCAATTTACTGTGGTGTGTTTTTAGTGCTCATCTTTTCTGTTCTTTTAGATAATAGATTCTCCACTCTTCACTTCTAAGTGAAGCATCTACACAAATTTCATTGTTTACTTCCAAATTATTCAAAGTACTGGGTGCCCTTGTGCCTCTGAATTTAAAGCTTAAGACATCCCCCAAACTAATTCTCTGTTTGCTAAATGCCAGAATAATGAGAGATGGTGTTTTAATTAATATTATATTGATTTAAAATGATCAAGATCATGTTTATGCAAGACATCAGGCCATCATTCGGCAGGTTACAGCTTTTCAAGACTGTTTCTTCTAAATAGAAAAACCAGATTAGGCTACATTCACACTGCAGAGAAAATGTTGACCTTTAGTCCCATGGAAAAGGGTACAACTGAAAAGGTCAAATAATGTAGATCTAGTGCTCCAAGTAGTGTAGTTGGTATCAATCCGATGAGAGAATATTTGATTTGATCCCATTTGGGAAGAAAATACTTATAATAACTATCTGACAAATTGGTCCCAATTAAACATGTCAAACGTAGCAGAACTAAATGACTTAAAATTAAGCTATGTTACTTTAGAGTGATCTTTCTTTGGTGACATTTAAGAAAAACACTACCATTTTGTACAATCTGTAAACAATTATCAGCTTCAGTAACAACATATGACTCCCCAAATCCCCAGATGTACACCTGGCCTGTTTCAGGTTGTGTTGCCAGACTTTGGCTGAACAGACATGGTGCTAATGTGGCGTACCTCCCTGCAGCGCCTTGTTCTTTGTGTCTGCTCTGCTTCCTGCGCCTAGTTTGTCCTGTCCTGTTGTTCAGATTCCTTGCTGCGCTTGTTTCCTTTTCTAAGATTCGAACCCTAGGGTGTGATCTCTGCAGGGATCACACAGGGATAAGCAGCATTTGGAAGTGTGGTTGGGGTTGGCGGTGAGTGAAGAGATGCTAATGAAAAGCAGGAACCCACTCACTTCCATTCACTTGACTTGGTTAGCATGGACAAGACTTTTATTCTCCAGTTCGTTTGGGAAGTGTATTTTTTCCTGTGCCGTTGATTCTTAATGTTCTGCACCCAGAGATCATGCTTTGAATACATTGAGTCTCACAGGAAGACAGGAAAGTTGTTGTTAATGTCAGTGCATGTATGACGACACCACAAGAGTACTGAGACTTCTCTGTTTAGTGAAGCATTTGGAAGCTTCACACAGTGTTGCTTTCTGCTCAGGAGTGTGCACTGTACTCTATTGGACACAAATCTTTCCTATGCACGTGACAAAACCACAACCAGCAGCTGACAGTACGTAGCCACAGGGCAACACAGTGATTTCCCACAGAATGCAGGGCCACTGCCCACTCGCTAAGTTGTTGAAATATTCTTCGTCTCAGTTCACATACGTCTCCAGGCAGAAGGCTCTGAAAGGTGAGCAGGTGTTTCTGCAACATGTACATGAAGCTGTTTAGTGGAGGAGGTCACTGGGCAAAGGAAAACGAAGGATTTATACCGATTCTACATCTTTACAGAGTGTAAAGATTTATAGCTTTGACCACCTAAAAGCAGATGTAGGCCCAGAATTGAGAAACACTGATGAATATGTTACAGACACACACCACTTACATAAGCATTGTTGCAGACGCTTTACACTATTTTATGGAAGTAGTGTTCCTAAACACACCCTATTGCAAAGCAAAAATGGTTAAGAAATGGATTTAGGTGCATATTGTTGATTTTGAGTTGTTGATTTGTCATGAGGTTTGTAACTGGGTCTATATTAATAGATGCATATTTACACAAAATGTTTTCTTTAATGTATTTGTCCGCTTATACTTGACTGTTCTTGTGTTCTTCTGTGTCTGCTATAAGGAGTTTGGTCCTCCAGCTCCGCCTTACTTTCTTCTTTTGTTCAGGGTCTTCCAGGACTATTATAAATATTAAGTTATTAATTTCCTTTTCCCTTTTGTTACTTGTTCCACTGGGGAGAGGCAAGTTTTATAATCCATTGGAATCCTTTCATTTATATTGTTCAAATGTTTATTTTTCTTCTGTATTAATAGTTGTTTGGATATTTTCATTTGAGTTGCTGTTACACCGTTATAACATTTGATGCATGCTAACACTATTATTTTGTATAGATCGGGTTGGAGAACTGGAGCACATGCTATGTGCTAATGCTAATATCTCCCGATTGACGGATTAAATAAATGGAGACCGCCTCCTAACCCAGACTTGGTGTCTTGTGGTTTGTCCGATCACCACATAACACACACAATGCAGAAGTCCACCGGTCACACATTCACACCAAATGCGCTTTGAGCATCAGGCGCATCTGGTTTACATTCAAAGTCCATGTGGAGGCGCGTCACGGGTCTAGCTTTGCGCGATTTGAAGCATTTTGAGCATTTGAATTTATTTAGATGAAATATGCAGGAGATGGCGGAAGAGTTTGAAGGATACGTATGCCAAGTAGTCTCCTCTTAAGGCCTGACTAGAGCGATTTTGGCACGTCCGACACATGTGTGAACAGCACACATGCACATGCTTCAAGCGACTCATCGCCCTGAGGGAAAACATCGGGTTCATCTCGTTAGGTGACCACCGCATGGTGTATTTATGTCTCTATTTATTTATCTTTGTTAATCTGCTCTGCACAGCTTCTGAAAAAAACAAACAAACAGTGGTTTGGATTTGGGGAGATTGAAGGTCTTGCACTAAATGTAGCGAAACAAGCCGAGCGAAATGATCCAAAATGCCAACATGCAGTGACTGGCTGCTGCCAGGAAGACACAGGAAGATGTAATTTAATATTTTGTAGATTTGTTCTAAAGAAGTATGTTTATTTTTTTTCCATTTTCTTGAAACCTCAGAGCTTTATTTCATTCCAGCAGTAAATCCAATGCAAGTTGGTCACCCGTGTTTGACTTTAAAGTGCAAATGCGTCTATTGTGAACGTACCATAAGTCCAATCAAGTATCTGTGGGATGTGTGGGACAAACTTGTTCAAAGCAGGAGTTTTCCAATTCGTCATTAGAAGAAACTGTCTTGAAACTTTTAGATCCTCAGTCCAATACATATGAATCAAATGGTTAAAATTTTTTTCAACATGCTGTAATGTTCTGCAGAGCAGCGACTCAAACATTTGATTCCTTCATGTTGAAAATGAGATTCATGCCACCACACGCAGAAATCTTAATCCGTTTACAACTTTTGAATTAATTTAAGGGCTTGTTGTTAATTAATTTTTTAGATTCAAGCTTGATCAAATGCATTTCTACCTCCACAGAACCAGAACCAAACATGGAGAACTGAACATCTGGAGCAAATTTCCAGAGTTTCTTTAAACTCAAAACCCAGCTGCTTAGAGTTGCTTTTAAAACATCATAAATGAAACATTAATCAATAATCTGACATGTAACGTTGGCACTTGACAATTGGTGACTACTATGTATTTTTATGGTTTTATGATGTAAAGTACTCTGAACTGCCTTGTAGCTGAAATGTGCTGTACAAATAAACTTGATTGATTGATTGGATAGAGTTCGCACTGCTAGATGGAAAACTCTTACCAGCAATAGTAGATTTTTAAATGTTCTCATTTCATTCATAATCTAAATTTTACACATTTGCGTAGATATGTCTCCTAGCATTAAGAAATTACACATTCAATTCATCTCTACCACAATCTCCTTTTGTATAAGCAAATATTGTAAAAAAAAAAAAAAAAAAAAATGAGATGACAAGATGTCATTGTTCTGGTTTATGGATTCGCAGAGGAGGTAAAATATCATTGCAGTCTAGAGGGAAGATAAAAAGAAATAGTCTCAGTTCCAGCAGGAGCCAAGTTTGACTGTTCCCATCCTTTTCACATAGACAGTGGAGATCTGCATCGTATTAAATCCCCAGTGTAGCCTTTGTAGTTGTGCATCAGTAAGCTGCAGAGCTGGCTTGGCGTTTCCAATTTTATTTGGAAAGAAACATCTTTTGGCCATTTGAAGTGTAGATATGAAAATTTTTAGCACATGTTGTTTTAAAGCCAAAGTGTTTTTATAAGAATTAAATGTATAAAAAAGAAATACAAACCAGCCACATCCTCATCTAGCTGTACTCTTTTCTAATATTCTTGTTTATGGTGTTTTAATAAGAAAAACGAGGGCACTCAAAATGCTTTGATCCATCTTTGAGGACTTATGGGGCATTACAGTGTAATGTCCAAATAGTCATTTGATCCTTCATTTAAAAAACCACAAAAAGAAAACAAATTAAAAATGGAACTGTGCAACATTCAAACAAAGGCAACTTGTGGCAGAAAACTTGTTTTTTTTTTTTTTTGCATAATGTTGAGTTGAAAAACTAAAGACAAACTTTTTTTTAGCTTATTGTTATTAACATGAAAGCAGCACAGCATCTTACCAAGTGGTTTAGTTTCTAAGACAAAACTTTTCAGCAAAATATAGGAGCTTTTCTAAGAACGTAGTTCTTTAATATTGATTAAAAAAAATACTAGTTCCACTGGCACATTTTTTCACTTATAAACAATACATTTTTACCATGTCATAAGTGAAATAACCTAGAGGAAATGGCACCTTTTCTCCAATATTAAGGGATTATTGACTTAAAACAAGCTCCTATATGTTGCTGAAAAGTAGCTTGTAAGTGAGTTTGATTTTAGTTAAGCCTACTAGAAATTAGACCAAAATACTTGGTAACATTTTCAGTGTAGCACAGGTATATCAAAAACTGTATACTAATATAGCAATGTTCATTGTTTGCTCAAGTTTACAGTATGTAAAAAGTATGTAAAATGTGTTGTTGTTTTTTTTTTTTACATTTAGAGTGGCAAATTAATGTAACAATCAGTGCACATGAAAACTTCACACAGGAAGATCCTTACTGGGATTCGAACCTAGAACCTTCCTGCCAAGCTGACAGTGCTGAAAACCACTTGAAGTTACAGAAGTTTGTTTTTATATACACACAATGTGTCATGGCCAGTTCTAAACATAGAAAGAGAGTCAGGACAAAAACTTAAAGCATAAAAAACTTTTAAAAAAGGAAACAACCTCAAACTAAAACTGTTATGACGCGAAAATCCAGTTTCCCTCTCTGAACTCAAATGAGCCTGAGCTGATTGAGCATTTTTGCTTGAAACAGCAGGTCCAGGTGTGAGCATTTACAGCAATATCTTCACACATTGAAGAGCCAGTCTTATGGCGTGTTCACACCAAATGCGTTTTGAATGTGAGGCACGTCTGGTTTACATTCAAAGTCTATCAGGTCGAGGGCCTGAACTTTCGCCGCTCAACGCAGAGTGTCAATCAGCAAGTAGTGGTGCATTTTTCAACGTGATCTCAGAAAAAAAAATAACTATGGAGGATAAACTAATTGTCACTGTTTGCTCTCAGGAGCACCTGCGGCTATACTCACGGTGCATACCTTGAGATTTTCTTTTAAATAAAATAGAAAAGAATAATTTTTGAAGTTTTTATATACTACTAAGATAATTGTGGAGAAAAAAAAGATATTTCGTGTCAAAACATCTTGTATGTAGCGCACATCTCTATGATGTTAGCCGGCCGTGACATCTGCCTCGCTCTTTCTGAGCGTCGTGCTAAGATTGCAGGTTAAAGAGTTAAATCTAGTTGAAATGTTTGCCAAAGAGGAGAAATTAAGCAAACATTGTGGCTTTAGATTCTCCTCCTTCAGAAATTTCAGACACACCATCTGAACCTGGGAATGCTTGTTCTGGTTTTGTGTGACACACACACGATGCGCGTTGGAGGTGTGGTTGTGCTCCTGTGGGTCAGGTGCAGTGATAGTTTTGTGCGTACCTCCGATAATAACCTGCAGACGCGCCTATTTGCTGTCGTCCTAAAATTTACGACTAATCAAGTTATGACAACAGAGACAGGAATAGAAATGTCGAGTAAGTTATAACTTTGAAAAATATTTTGACACATTCACAAATGTTTGCAGCAGTTTATTTTTTTTACATGTTTAACCAAGAACGTATTGTTCTTGTTAGATTAATCTTTTCATTATTATTTATTGACTGTTTTACTCCTAATAATAATGGCTGAAAGCTTCACAAGCTTTGACCGAGCTTGTGAAGCTGTTGGTGTATTTAAGTGTGCTGTACTGGTGTAGAGTTATCAAATAAACTTGTAATTCACTACGTTTATGTCTCTGTGTTTTTTTTTATTGTATTAAAAAAAGCGTTTTAAATCATTTCAGCTATGTTTTTCTGTATCGTATTGGAATTGGCCGATAGTAAACCTCAGATATCGGTTTAGTTTAGCATTGAAAGTGAAAAAAGAGGATTGGTGCACCTTTAGTTTAGGCTGTAGTTGCTGTATTAAAGGGAGAAACTGTAAATAAAATAAAAATACCATTAACAGATAAGAATAAGAGAGTTATTCTTATCTTATGAATTCTCAATTAGTTTATATATAACATTTTTGCAGCATTGAAATTTGAAGATACCAAACAAAATATTCCAAAATATGTGACACATCTGCATCTGTATATCTTACTGAATAAGTATTTTTGTTGTAAATTATTAATTTTTGTGTATTTGCGTGTCCTGAACTGTACATGGAATTTAGTGTAAATGCTAACACCTTGTATAGCCAGTCCTCAGAAGTTAAGGTTACATAAACATTGGTGTTTTTTTTGCAATGTTTTATGCCTCCTTTAAATTTTTATTTTTATTTGACTTGCACCACTTTATTGAACTTGTAAAGCTTGATGCTCCCCAAGCCTCCCTTGGCTCATGCACTGCAGTAGATCTGTCACTGCGGTTCACTTACTATCATCTCTTGTATTGCATTACGCTAAAGTTGGCGTTTGTGGTAAATATTTTCACTTTGGCTTCCTTAATAACCCAAAAGAGCCAAGTTGACATAATTATTTGTCTGGGGTGTGTTTGCGTTGTGAATTGCTGCTGTGGTGTAAATCAACAAGCAGCTGGCTGCCAGTGGGACAGCTTGAAGCCACATGAAAAGGACAAGGGCGGCTTTCCCTGTGTCGACCACATTCGCTACTCAGCCGCTTCCCATTGTTTTTCCTCTAGGATTTCAGTTGCAGACTGAAACCTGGCAAAGAAAGCTTTTTTTTATTTGTTTTTTTGTACCTGTATGCTGCTGCTCAGGTAGATACTGACCCCCAAAAGCTGCAATCCTTTATTGTTGAGAAGATGCTATAAAGCAGGGATATCAAACTACAAATAAAGATCATGAACGCTCTTCATGATCTTGATTATCAATACCAGTTTTTGAACACTTATTGACAAAACCTGCTCAAAAACTGTTAAAAAGTCAATGAATTGTTTAAATTAAATAATATTATTGAACATCTTTTCAGTCCCTCCAGGATTTCATGATTCTTTCTGTGATTTGTTTGCAATAAAAATCAAAGTTTTTGTGGTTCTAATTTGGAAATATTTCCACTTATTTATGACGTTAAATGTGCCTTTTTATTACTCGTTGTATAGATCATGGACTATAATCTGACATCAATTGAAGCTGAGGCAGCTGTTTAGTACAAGTAAGAAAGTTGTTGCAATGAACTTCCAATTATTAGCACAATTTGTTGATTTTGTGTGAATTTCCACAATAATTCTCAAGAAACTGGAGGAACTGATTGATATAATTTGGCATGTTGATTGATAACATAATATTTAATCACACTTAATGTTTAGTCTAGGATTTAGAGGGCCACATAAAAAGCTGTGGTGGGCCGGATTGGATCCACGGGTCTTGAGTTTGACACGTGTGCTATAATTGCTTCTGTTTAGCATGTGCAGCTAAATAACTGAATATTTATAAAGATTCAGGAAAGAATGAATATGTAAAGCTGACTAGAAAGAATAAACATTGTTCCTTTTGCTCATATAAGACAGAACCACAGCCATGGAGCCAGACTGTCTGAGCAGGCCTACTTTTAGGAAAAGGGAAACTCTCAGCACGTGCAGAAACAGTTCACTTTACAGGTCAACAAGCCTGAGAGAGCAAAATTGCTGGAAACATGTTAAATAGAGACGGGGAACATGAACTGCGGCTGTCAGGACACAGCTCTCTCCCAGAGGAGATATTTATACAACACTCCCAAGGCTATAATCGTGGTCTCTTAACTATGTCTTCGAGACTGCAGAATGGAAGTGTTTATCCGAACCCTGTGGAGAAGTGACAGGAATAGCCACTAGCAGTTTAACATGAAACAGCCTTTCTGCTGGCTAGCTAAACTATGCTCTAGCTATTTTTAATCAGGAAACTACTGCTTATTTTGGGTTTTTCAGCAGACTATGTCTCTAATGAAAGGATCTGAACTGTTTTGGAAATGAAATGGGCAATTATAGTACCAAACAGACAAAAATGATATCTAAGACCTCAGCAGAAAGTCATGCTGGTTTGTTGACTACGTCAAATTTTCAACTCGGCTATTTAGAAAACCTGCTGAGCATTGACCTTTAAAATATATCCTGTGACCCACGAAAGATATGAAGCAACACAAAAGCATAAAAAGTGAACTCATACTTAAAATGTTCATTTTAAAAGTACTTTTTTTGATGCAACACAGCCACTATTTTCTTATTCATGTATAAGGATATTAGCTATTAGCACTGCTAGCTCATTCAGAGAGGGCACTTTGGAGTAGAGATGTGCGATATGGCATAAAATTCATATCACGATATATATTGTGATGGGTGCAATATATAGCGAAGTGCAAAACTTACAATAGAAACAAAAAAAGATCACAAATTAATTGAGTGGAGTGTATATATTTGTATGTGTTAAAATTCTTTAAACACTCGTTATAAATGTTGCATGTTATTTGTATGCAATGTTTGTAACTGTTTTACTTTGTGCTGCTGTTATAAAATATGCAAAGTTACTATTATCCTGTAAATTTTGATCAGACCTTTAAATTACGGAGCCCTCTAGGGGACATGGGGAATTTTTTTTCTTTTGCGTTCCCTCGCAATACTTTTGCGTTACCTCGCAAAACCTTTTGCGTTCCCTCGCAATACTTTTGCGTTACCTCGCAAAACCTTTTGCGTTCCCTCGCAATACTTTTGCGTTACCTCGCAAAACCTTTTGCGTTCCCTCGCAATACTTTTGCGTTACCTCGCAAAACCTTTTGCGTTACCTCGCAATACTTTTGCGTTCCCTCGCAAAACCTTTTGCGTTCCCTCGCAATACTGTACTGGTCAGTTATGCAGCATAATTGAACACTGTAAGCCTTTCTTACGGAGGGTGCCGTACTTTATGCTTTAATATAAGGTTATGTGAGGTTTTTCCATGAATGTTAGTATCTTTTTGTGAAATATCTGAAGTTTTATATCTTTCTTTAGGATAGAAAGGCACCACAAACCTACGATATAAACAGAAACCTTCCGTAAGTAGGAAAGAAATAAAAATACATCCTAATTTGGACTATTTCTGAGTTATTATCGCGGGTAATAAATCATCTGACAGTTTTGATTGTGTCTCTGTTGTGTTCGTAGTCTGAATGGTTTAAAGAGCTGCTTTCAGTGCCGCTCCATCTTCGCCTTAACAGACATAAACATGCAGGAAAAAATGAATCGATTTTCAATCAGTGTTTTGCACCAAACAGTTAATAATAATAAACAAGTTTTCACTGAGTCTCTATAAGAGCCATATGAATGAAATAAGTAATTATTGATATGACAGGAGCAGGAGGCTTTGACACTTAGGTGTGTCGACGTGGGAGTGACGTCACCAGGTATGAATGGGAAGGATACTGGCTTTGTGTGTATTAGGAAGCGGGTGAGCGGGGCGGTCAGTCCTTGCAAAGTTTGGAGCCTGATCATCAAAATGGAATAAATCGATAATTGTGACAGAACAAAGAAAAGGTTTGGAGCTGATTGATACACAGACAGATGAGATTCCCCGAGTTAACCCAGCGCGGCCCTTTACCATCATTAGTTTGTCGTGTTTTTAATAATAAAAACTTGTTAACAGTAAAAACTGTTTGGTGCAAAACACTTATTGAAAATCGATTTTTTTACTGCATGTTTATGTCTGTTAAGGCTAAGATGGAGCGGCACTGAAAGCAGCTCTTTAAACCATTTTTATTTCTTTCCTACTTACAGAAGGTTTCTGTTTATATCGTAGGTTTGTGGCGCCTTTCTATCCTAAAGAAAGATATAAAACTTCAGATATTTCACAAAAAGATTCTAACTCACTCTAACTCTAATTCATGGAAAAACCTCACATAACCTTATATTAAAGCAGAAAATACGGCGCCCACCGTAAGAAATGCTTGCAGTATTCAATTATGCTGCATAACTGACCAGTACAGTTTTGCGAGGTAACACAAAAGTTTTGCGAGGTAACGCAAAAGTTTTGCGAGGGAACGCAAAAGAAAAAAAATTCCCCATGTCCCCTAGAGGGCTCCGTATTAAATGAACACACAACCACAAGTTTATTATTGACCCATTTTCCAACACAAATGCAAAATCCCGGCGTTACCTGCAAGTATTCCCCCGGATTAAGCTTGGACTTGGAATATTGTTGTCATTCTGGTTTCCATTTTCCTTTTAATTCAGAGGTTGTTTCAACACAAGAGCTGCTTGGTCCCCTTTAAATGGACCAGAACAAAACAATCCTTGGATTGTCTGCTTTGTTTCAGCAGATGTGAAGCTAATATGAACTCCAGACCAAGCAAGTAGACTCTGGTCCGACTAAAACCTGGGGTCTGGACTTGCTTATACTGTATGTGAGCCCTTAATGCTTCCATTAAGAGAAAGCAAACAGTCCATGTTGGACAGAATAGTGCAGCGGTGTCAAACATATTTTTGTTTTGGGCCAAATTCAGATCATGAATGTTCTTAAAGGGCCGGTTGTTCCAGAATGTATTGATAAAACCTGTTCACAAACTGTAAAAATATCTATGAATCCTTAAAATTAAATATTATTATTGAACATCTTTTCAGTCCTTCCAGGATTTTGTGATTCTTTTTGTGATTTTTTCCAATAAAAATCAAAGTATTTGCCGTACTAATTTGGAAATAATTGCGCTTATTTATGACGGTAAATATGACTTTTTATTACTCACTGTATAGATTATGGACTGTAATCTGACATCAATTAAAGCTGAAGCAGCTGGTTAGTACAAGTAAGAAAGTTGTTGACAATTTTTGAGAAAAATCTGCAATAAACTCCCAATTATGCATTAGTGCAAAAAAGTGCAGGGATTTGTGGAGTTTGCCTGAATTTCCACAATAATTCTCAGGAAACTGGAGGGACTGATTGATATAATTTTAACAATAAACAGATAAAAACTGCATTGATTTGATTGATAACATAATATTTAAGCTCATGTAGTGTTTAGTCTAGAATTTAGAGGGCCATAGAAAACGCTATGGCGGGCCAGATTTGGCCCACGGGCCTTGATTTTGTTTGACACACGTGCAATAGAGGTACACATGATCAGAAAACTAAAATCCTCACTTAGTGTTTGTGAAGCATGGCATAGCTGAAGGCACGCTTGCTTGTGGAGAGAAATGGAGGATTTTTACACCAAATATCCATAAATCAGTTATTTCTATTGACAAATATACTTAAAGACGTACAAAAATATAAATATTTATATACAAAATTAACATTTCATCTAGGTCAACTGTCATTTTTCCAAGAACAAATGACTCAATTTTTTTATTTTGTACCTATCCATAAATACAGTCTTCCTGAAAGTGATATATTTCTAGGAGAAAGCTCACCTTAACTTAATGTAGAAATCTAACAGGAATTAGAAATCGGGGCATTTTTTTTGGATTAAGTAATAAATGAGCTTGCCATACAGGCCTTCCGCTCATGCAGGGCAGATTAAATTGAAAGTAGTGACCCGGATTTTCGTGATGTGGATGCGACCTTAGACCTTAGTTATTTCCAGTGTTCACATTCTGTCCTAAACTGCTTTAAAGGTCTGAAGAATCTGCACTTTAAAGTACTTATAAAATACCTGTAAAAGTATTAAAATGTAGCTTGGAAATTTAACAACTCAAAAGGTGAAACACTGAAAAGCTGCATCTATCTGCAATTGGTTTGTGTTATGCTATGGCTAAAACAAAAATGCCATAGTTTGCATCTTTTGGTAATTCTTGTTTGAAAGAAAATAACTTCAAATCTGCCAAAAGTGTGAAAAATTTGTAATCTTGTATGTCAGCATTAGAGAATATGTGCAATGTTTTGTCAACATGAAGGAGAAATTATTTATTTTCATTCTAATCTTTACAATAACGCATTTATTATTGAATATTTTGTCCTTTAATTTAACAATGCTTTATGAAGAATATCTACAACTTTTATTTGTGCCAAAATAGAAAAGCTTCTTGACATCCACAAACTTGAATCTGAAGACCAAAAGAATGAATGGTTGGACCAAAGAATGGATTCTGGTTCAGCATTGTCATTCTACCCCGTAGATACTTCTTTCAGCTGTCAGTTTCGCCTCAGACTGGATGAAAAAAGCGCTCGAGTTCATTAATCAAACTTGTTACCTTGTTTTGATATTCAGCAGAATCACCATGTTTGAGTCTTTGGCACATAAACACGGTCCGCAGGCGGTCAGCCCCGCCCTGAGAAGCACTAAACTCCGCGACACGGCTGTCAAACTAAATCCCCGTCTTTCCTTAAGTCCCGGTTGCTGGGAGCGGACATCAGGAATGTTGCTGGGTGACAAAAGACGATTAGTGGCCTGTTTTCTGTGTACGCTGACATTTGTGAGTCGTGTGTGTTGTATGGAAATTCTTGGCATTGAGGTTGGATTGGATACCACAAAGGCTCTAAAAGGTTTTCTTTCACACTCTGCTCTGAAAGCACGTTGTTGAGACATTTTTAAACAGAAAGAAAATGGTCTTAATCTGACAAATAATAGAAAGTGGCTTGATAACAGTGTCAGCTTTCATCACCTAAATTCATGGTGGAAAAAATAAGATATACGCCACTATAAATTCCAAAGTTTTGCATATTTTATATTGGAAATTATTTTAAATTTTGGACTTCTTATTTAATTAATAACATGTGGATATAGCTTAGTATGTACTGTATGTTTAGAAATAGATCAATTGCTTCTATGATGTTATTTTTATTATAATGAAATGTTTAAGTGACAATTTTGAGATGCACATGTTTGGATTTCTTCTTTGGTTTTATGACACAAAATTTCAGTAGATGCTAGCTCGATGTATTCATGAGAAAACCACTTTAGATTTTGGGGTCACTTGGAAAATCCATCTGTGGGGAATTTCCTGGTCAACTTTCAGTGTCTTTCCGCAGCGAATCAAGTTTTACTTCACCATAAACTGAGAGGAGACTCACCAAAAAACGACAACAGAAAAACAAAACATAAATTATTGCCTCTCTAAAATTGTCACCTTCAAGCTTGACTAAACTTTGCAGCTTCCCACACGGATAATGTCTTCTGGTGGGAAGTTTTAAAGTCACACAGGACACATTTGAAAAAACACAAACCTTTCAATTATGGGCTTCAGTTGGTATATTTAGACAGACAAAAATGAACTACAATAATTTGGGTTATTTAGCGTCTTACAACAAAATGCGGGTCCATATTTTCACCATTTTTTCTTTTATTTATAAATGGAAAAAAAAATAAAATAAATATTTTTTGTAAACTAAAACAAAAATGCTCCAATCTACATATTTAGTTTGATAACTAAATATTCCATTTGGAAGCTAAATATGTAGCTAGCAATCAAAACTACTTAACTTCCAAACTAAATATTTAGCTCAGAGCTGCATATATTCCTTTCACAGTAACAAATTTTACTGGATGATAATTTGTCTCAGAAGTTATCGCGATAGACGATAATATTGTTGCTTTGAGACACATTTCAAGCAATATAACGGTAAAGGCTTAATAATGAAAGAACACATTCTCAAAGATTTATAAACTTTAAATTTTAGTGAACATATAACACTGAAGCAGAGAGAATTTTTAAATATCCACAATAAAACATCTTTGTAAAGAAAACAGTCCTTCAAAACTTAGACTTAGACTTAGACTGACTTTATTGTCATTTTGCATGCACAGGGTGTATACAGAACGAAATTTCGTTGCATACGGCTCAGGACAGTGTTTTGAGCTTCCAATGTTGTGAGGTTACTCCAGAATAAAATAAAATACAGTATAAAATATGAATATAAATCTAAATATAAAATATAAAAAAAGGAATAGTTAAGACCAAAACACCAGATTTTGGTCTTGCCTACTAGCTTGCTGAATAAATGTTTAGTTTGAAGCTAAATAATTAGTTTGCTAATTATATTTTAGTTTGGAGCTAATTTTTTACTTTATAAACTAAATATCTAGCTTGATTTAGTTTGAAACATGACATTTATAAAGGAAAAAAAAAATTGCAATTACAGGCTAAATGGCCCAAATTATTGCTGTTGATGTGCAACTTTACAAAACACTTTGTTGAATGTGTTGCCAGGGTTGTTTTTCATTGCAAATGTTGGCATAAAATCTCCAGCTTCAGCACAATTGAGACGGTGTGAGCTATGCTTCAAAAAGAGATGCTTGCCAGGAAATTTACCAGTTTAAATAAACCTGATGTGTCAAACTCAAGGCCTGTGGGCCAAATCCGGCTCGCCACAGCTTTTTATGTGGCCCTCTAGATGCTAGACTAAACACTAAGTGAGCTTGAATTTAATTTTATCGATCAAATCAATGTAGTTTTTATGTTTACTGCCAAATGATATCAACCAGTCACTCCAGTTTCTTGAGAATTATTGTGGAAATTCACCAAAATCAACACATTGAGTTAAAAACTAGGAGTTTATTGCAGATTTTCTCTTACTTGTACTAAACAGCTGCCTCAGCTTTAATTGATGTCAGATTATAGTGATAAAAAGTCACATTTAGACTTTCTAAATGTGACACCCATGTTATAAGCTATGCAACACCTTCAGTTGACCTTGAACTCTATGTTAAAAGAGGACTGGTAGATATTGGACTCCCTTTGCATGCCGAAATCCACTCAGAGTTGTGTGTTTTTGTTTTTTTTATCTGAAGTTTACAGAAAAATGTGTCTGCTTCAGGGTTTATTCCAAGAGAGCACAACAAACAACATCTAATTGCCCCTCCTAGATACCATATCGGAGGATCAGATTGAGACCAATGACTTCAACCGCAAATTGCATACGTCGCTTCATTGCTCAGACTCAAAGCCCCGTGCGGTGATTTCCTCTTTGCCAGGAAACCCCAAAACGACTAAGTTGAATATAGGGCTTTATAAGACCAAATGGCCTTTTTTGCTAATGGATAATTACTGTGGAAACCAGTAAATCAAATTGGCTGTGTTAGCATTTTGAAGTACAATTTCTACAACTGTATCCTTGTAAACAAGATACTTGGGATACACACTAAAAGATTATTATGTAATAAACTCAGAGCCATAGCAGAAAAGACAAGGTAAACCATCAACCAGTTCATATTGGCGTACACTCATTATGGACATTAAGGTCAAGTAAAAATTGTGTTTTTATGATTCATTTAAAGCTTCTTCATCCTCTAGGAGCTTCACTGATTTTTACAAAACAACTGGGTGCTAACATTTCAATTTACTGTCAACTATATCTAATCTACTTACATACAAGCTCAAATAAATTCATATACCTCCACTAATATTTCAATAAATACCTGACCACATTTTACTTTCTTCAGATTTGGTAGCGTTTATTTCAGCGGTGTCAAACAAATTTTTGTTTTGGGCCAAATTGAGATCATGAATGTTCTTAAAGGGTTGTGCCAGAATGTATTAATAAAACCTGTTCACAAACTGTTAAAATATCAGTGAATTCTTAAAATTAAATAATGTTATTGAACATCTTTTCAGTTCCTCCAGGATTTTCTGATTCTTTTTGTGATTTCTTTGATTTTTTTCCCCAATAAAAATCAAAGTGTTTGTGGTAATAATTTGAAAATACTGTATTTGCACTTATTTATGACATTAAATGTGACTTTTTATTACTCACTGTACAAATCAAGGACTATAATCTGACATCTGCTAAAGCTGAGGCAGCTGTTTAGGACAAGTAAGAAAGTTTTTGACATTTTTTGAGAAAAATCTTCAATAAACTCCCAGTTTTTGGTGCAATTTGTTGATTTTGTGTGAATTTCCACTTTAATTCTCAAGAAACTGGAGGGACTGATTGACATAATTTGGCAGTAAACAGATGAAAACTGCATTCATTTGACTGATAAAATAATATTTAAGGACAGTTAGTGTTTAGTGTAGAATCTAGAGGGCCACATAGAAAGCTGTGGCGGGCCAAATTTGGCCCACGGGCCTTGAGTTTGACATGTGGCTTTTAAGGTTCCAGTAATTTCAAAATCTGAAATTGAGAAAATGTTTTGGTTAACTGAAATAAATAAAACCTGTATTTAATGGGGGACCTATATTATATGTGCTGTACACAACACAATAATTCTGAACCTAAAACTTCTTCCCTCAGCTAAAACTAAACAATATATAACTAATAATGACTAATTAAAACTAGCAAACACACTCTAAGAACTAAGTAAAACTAACTGAACAAGACAAGAGTGCCCATCACACCCATATCAGTGACCGACCCTGTTAATATGCATTATGAATTAAGTCCTGCTCCACCATTGGGACAATACTGAGTCTACAGGTTTGTTCTGCTTAGACTAACCTTTGTGTTTTATTGGGGTGTGGTGTCTGGGTTTTCCCACTGCAGGCTTTCACCACTTGGAACACCCTGCAGCTGTGGCATTCGCCAGCAATCATTAGCCAGGCAATTTGTGGCAGAACCAGAGCGAACTGAGCACAGTCGCATCTGGCTAGTGCAGCCACAGTCTGGTCAAAATGGGCATTTCTGACATTCCTACCACCTTTTGCCTCTCAGATTGGACTCTAATTGCATCCAGCCGAAGGAGAGGAACTTTCTCTTCTTTTTATTTAACTAAACCCACCAGGGAGAACAGATTCTTATTCCTCTTCAGGTGTTCAAAATAAACACACGCACATATTGTTTTGACTAAGAATTGATTAATTCATGAATAAAGAAACAGACAGTGATTCCCAGATATTTTATTCTTCAATTTTCTCCCTTATTTTTAAAAATTAAACTTGAATTGCAAATATCCTCATCATGGTTTACCCCACCTGTGTCAAACTGAAGGCCCTTGATCCAAATCCAGCCCACCATAACTTTTCATGTGGCCGTCTAGATTCTAGACTAAATACTTAAGTGTGCTTAAATATTATGTTATCAATCAAATGAATGCAGTTTTTTCTGTCTATTGCCTAATTATATGAATCCAATTCCTGCAAAATCAGCAAATTGCTCTAAAACTGGGAGTTTATTGCAGATTTTTCTCAAAAATTGTCAAAAACTTTACTTGTACTAAACAGCTTATATTGCTTGAAAGTTGTCTCAGAGCAACAATATATTATCATATATCGCGATAACGTTGGGGACAATTTATCGTACAGTAAAATTTGTTAGGCCTGTGGATTGCATGTATTTAATGTTTTGCATTGCTTGTCAAATTGTTTCGAACACAGCAGTTTCAAAATAAAAGCACCTCGGTTGGAGTATTGAACGATACGGAAGCGTTTAGGGTAATTTAGGGTAAAGAAAACAGTTTTAATATCTGGATGAACCATTCTTTATCCACAAGCAAAAATGCATTGGGACACAGTTATTGGTGTCCCTCACAATGTTCTATAAAAAACTTGATAATAAATAAATATTTCATTGCAACAGTGTAAACACAAGAAATACAAGTTTTAATTGTGGGCGGAAATTAAAAATGTTTTGTTTTTAACCTCGCAGTAAAACAGAAAATGTTGCATCTCCAGAAATTAAACGCATTTACTTTACTGAGTGTTTCATTTAGTTGAACTTTGGCTGTAAATAACTTGAATAAAGATCTCTCTTTTCGCCTGTGTTGTTGCTAATGCCACTCAAGCTGTTGTTGGGAGGGGAAAAACTGGGAGAAGTTCAGCGCTTTCTTGTGGCCGTCATTTTAAAACGATTGGATTCCTTAATTGCCATGTCGATAATAACATAAGTACATGGTTGAAAACCATAAATGCTACACTATAATTACAAAGGCATTTGGAATTTTAAGAAAAGACAAATATGAAAATACGTGAAGTGACATCAGTCGAGCAATCATTGTAAAGGGAGTTGGAAGTTTTTGAAAAGTTAATAAATCTACTGAATGACCTGAAATGGCATGGATTTCAGATGTGATATTTTAAAAAGTGCATCTTAATTCCAATTATGTCAATACTTTGGGTATTCAGTGGAATAATAAACACAGCCAGCCTCTTTTGACACCTCAGCTGCCTTATTCACACCACTCCCGCTTGTGGTTGCAGGTTTTTAGAAAATCCATGTAATTACGAAGGATGTTCTGCTCCAGCTAACAACTTCTAATGCGTCTTTCAAATTAGGGTAATAATTTCTTCACACTAAAGTAAGTATACAGTAGATGAAAGAAACTGGCCCAGATTGCGCCATTACATCCGTCCTTGCTTGTGGTTGTGACCCTGTCATTTTCATACCAACAAGCATGAATCAGGTCACTGTGTCTGCTGTCTGACTCAAAAGCGGTGTGTTTAACCAGGGCTAAAAAGGCGTTTTCCAAAACTCATTCATAAAGTAACTAGAAAAGGTTAACAGAGGGAAAACACACATATAGCAACTGTTGTGTTTTTTCCATCTGTAATACTTTTATTTTTAGTGCTATTGATAATTTTGAGGCCTATTTCTAATGATCTCTGTTAATCAGAATGCTGATTAGTACAAGTAAATAAAAAAAGTAGGGCTGTAATGATTCTTCGAATGACTCGAGTACCTCGATTATTAAAATTCCTGGAGGAAAATTATCTGCCTCGAAACTTTGTTAAATTAAGTTTATTACTCGGCGCACACCCGCCGTGTTCCGGGCAGGTGATTATTTGCATTGCACAGTGCTCTTATTTCCGCCTCTGAGTTGTTGACTAAAGCTAAGTGTTAGCAGCATAACGTCCAATTTTCAAGTTCAGTTCGGGGGCATTTCATTGATTGATGATGATGTCCGAGTTTTTATAGTTTTGCGGGGAACCAATAGGTATCCTTAAACTGACTAGTGCGATGCCTGGAGTTTGGCAGCCTTTCTCCTCCCAGAGCTGGTGGCGGTGAAGAGCGCGGCGGGTGTTTCTGTACAGATAAACGGATAGACTGAACACTGCGGGTGGCTCTGCCGTAGTTGATGCTTAGCATGAGCGTAGCTTTACGGACGAACCAGAAAATAAATATTTCATCCCGGTCGCAACAAATGGGTGGCGGAGCGCACCACGGCAGTACATAGCTGTCATTTTTTGTGCTTCTGTGTGACGAAGGAACCAAATCCCATCACCAACGTGGACATAGAAGCTACAAATGACTGTGCAAAGTTAGAGTTCATCTATCAAATGGATCAAAAATGAATACATAAACTAAAGAGTGAAGAAACAAAAAAATTTTCCAAGTGTCTTTGTGAGCCTGCCTCTTTATTTTCAAATTGAATAAAACTTCAGATTTTTGTAAACTTTTTGTCCAGGTTAAAAGGTGAGCTATTATTGTTACTGGTTAGCTTTTACAACAACAGAAAAGTTATAGTAGTGATGTAAAAATATTAAATTTGAGCTGATCTTCATATCCGATTGTAATACTGCTGTTATGGTAAAATTGACCAGTTTTGTATTTTAGCTCATTTTTATTCGATTACATTACTCAATTAATTGTCAGAATAATCAATGGAATACTTGATTACTAAAATAATCATTTAAAAGACTAATCTTTTATAGTTTGTACCCAACAAAGTTTGCAGTCTGTATTCAGTGCCTGAGCTCAATGTCGGTGTCAGAGTTACCTGATATTCCATTTGGAAGATGATCACCAAAGCAGCTCAGTGTTTTGATGCAGGTAGGCATATATACCTTACCTGAAATATTTTATCTGCAACATTATTTTATATCCAATGCATGGTTCACCTCCTTGTTGAGGAACAGAACAACATGTTGTTTGTCTGCTACAGTGGCGTATAAGGAGCCTACTGTTCTCCTAAGCTGCCACGTTTAGAGCTGAAGTCTGTAAGTTTCTGAAGGAATGCCAGTAATTAGCTCCATAATCTTAAGATTTAGGAAGTCTGCAAGAACACAGACTTTATCATTGTGTGATATGTCACACTACTTTGGCTTTATTGAGAAAAAAGGGTTTTCTAATTATCAACAGGTTGCAATTTTTATGGGTAGAAACTGAATAGCTAAATTAAAATTGGGCGTCCTCTGAACTTACTGCACAATACAAGCACAAGCCATTCACCACTTACCATTTAGAGGCCGTTTACTGCTGAATTTTCACAACAATAAAAAGTTTATCTCTTTTTGGACCAATAAAGAAACACAGGGAGGTGCTCAAGTGGAAAAGATTGGCACCTATTGTGGCACATGGAACTGCCAACTGCCTTAGTAACATGAGATTTATTACAAACACAGCTTAGACATCAATTCAAATCAACAACCATATGCTGTCTGATGCAAATGTTTAAGAATTTCAAAATATTCATATCACTTTTCAGACATAGTCTCCAAATAAGTGGTGTAATTGTATGTGGTATTTACACTTAGGAATATGTAAGCACTACATTTTGTTTTTTCCTTTGGTGAAATGTCTTAAGAAAATTCAATTAGATTCAGTTTAGTTGACTTTAGTGTTCACCTGGAGAAAAAAGTTAACACAAAACAAAAATGCTTTGTAATTCATTTAATTCTTAGAATTATAAACTGATCAAAAGGTAGCGTACTGACTCACAACCTGTCTTCAAGTTAAACTTTCTGAATCGAATTTGGAACTTACGTTACCCTTATTTTTTATTTTTACATACTGAGAACAATGTGTTTGTCTTGACTGCATAATGCTGCACTTTTAGTACAAAATATCTTCTCCACCATAACTTTAGGTTGAAACAGAAAGTTTCAATCTGAAGTTATAGTACAAATCTACCAGGTAGGTTACAGCAAGAGAGTTGTCTTCATAAACTTGACTTTTCTACACCTTAAATCGACTATCTAAAATCTTTGACTGTGAGTGCAACACAAGTTTATATGCACTCACTATGGACAAAAGATATTTAAGAAACTTATGTAACTAGTTCTATTACTAAATAAACTACAATTACTTTGGTATAACAAAGTAGTTAAGTCTTCCTGTATCTTGGCGTGTACAAACGCTTCAAAATAAAACCGAACAGGACAGAATGTAAAGATCTGGCAGAAAGAACCTGAGGGAGATTCAAACCTAAAACTATCTTGCGGACACGCAACAGTGATACAGACAGTGTCAGTGTGCAGCAAAGTTATAAAAAAAGAGTATGAAAGAACTAATTTTCATCTTTTTGTTCTGGAGAAGGCATAGACCTTATGGGATCATTCAGATATTTTGCAGAACATTTTCTTGGCCATGAGAACACCTTGCTGGCTTCTTCTATAAACATCTCTGCACTTCATTGTCTGGTTGTGTGAAAGAAGCACTGAAACAAGTCGGGTCTCAATAGCTGCATGCACTCAGAGCGGTGTATATGTGTCAGCACGACACCCACTGTCTCTGAAATTACAAAAAGCGGTGATGAAAAGTCCTTTTTTTCCCACAAAAAACCCGCCGTATCAGATGAGACGAAGACGACAGATCCCCTCACAGTCTGAACTTTCGCCAAACTAACGTGATTGTTGTCGTGACTCAGCAAGTAGATGAATTCTCGCCAATACAAAGTCCTTGAACGCCACACTGCCTTTTTTAAGAGTCTAGAAGGAAAAGATGAGTCTGAAGAGGATGTCTGTGTGTGGGTGTGGGTGTCCTTTATCAAAGACAACCCATCTCCCTTTAGCGCTGAGTGCTTCTCTGAGGTGTACAGTACAGCTAACCAGGATGAACAGAGAAAGGACTCCTTTCTTCCAGCCTTCCTCACTCACAGTAAAAGTGCAGTTCTACCTCAAGCTCTGGTTTCTGTGCTCCTTTTGTCCAAGGCCACCGATTGAGGACACAAAATGGGTCTGAAGGGAACCCAATACAGCGCCATCACATGTCTCATTGCCCCCTGTCAGTGCTGCTGTCACAAACATGACAAAATCCAGATCTGTTTAGCAGTGTTGAATTATGCACTTGCTCTCTCAGTGTACAGTAATTCTCCATTTTTATCTGGAACTTGACAATAAAAACAGCAATACCCCCTTCCTGTAACCTTTAAAGTGGTATTTTGAGCTAACACTTGAAGCTTTCCCTGGTGGGCTACATAGTAAAGCAATGCCGCTGACCCGGTAATGTGAGCAGAATGCCTTCCTCTGAGTAGCTCTGCTCTGCAGGCACTCCACCAGAGTTTTACAGAGGGCCTATCCAGCAACAGCTTGAAACATGAGCTTTTTATTGGTGAAGGAATGTTGCCGGTAAACAGATTTGCCATCAGATATGTGTGGTACCAATCCTGACCTTCACTATCAAAGGTACGGGCTGCCTGTAAGAAGTCTCATGCAGACAGCTTTATGTGGATCTTGTTGCGAGCTAAAAAGAACACAAATTTATTCAATATTTTCTCTGAAAATAACTAAAAAAAATAGACAACAATGTGACTTTTTGTCTTTGCCAACAAAACAGCAAACTTTAGGCAGTGACTTATGGTTACATACACAGCTTTTTGAAACCTTGAATGGATCTGAGACACTTAAATGTTTCTTGTGGTGTGGTTTAGATCCTAATACTGTTTGTTGTAACTACGGAAAATATTGTAGTTCGGTTTTGAAAAAGCATCATGTGTTCAGCTTTTGGGGCTGTTGAAAACAAATATTTTAGTAATTGAGTATTCTATTGATTATTCTTACGATTAATTGAGTAATCGGATTAAAAAATGTTTATAACTCTCACCTTGAACCATTTCTAGCTTTTGTGTCCATGTTAGTGACAGAATTTGACACCTTTGTTCGTCTCACGCAGAAGCACATCTACTAGCTATGTACCGCCACGATGCGCTCCGCCACCCATTTGTTGAGACCGAGATGATATGAAATTAATTTTCCGGTTCGTCAGTAAAGCTACACTTATGTTAAGCATCAACTACAGAGCAGTAGCCCGTTGTGTTCAGTTTATCCACTCACCTGTGTAAATGCACCCGCCGCGCTCTTCTCCACCACCAGGAAGCAGCTCCAGGAGGAGAAAGTTTGTCGTACTCAACTTAAAGATGCTTATTGATTCCCTGAAGAACAATAAAACCCAGACATTATCATCAATCAATAAAATTCTCCCAGACCAAACTTGAAAATTGGATGTTATGCTGTTGGCACTTAGAACTAAACAACAACTCAGATTCGGAAGTGAGAGTGCTGCGCAATGCAAATAATGATAAAACATAATTTAACAATGCATCGAAGCAAATGATTTACCTCGAGGAATTTTAATAATTAAGGTACTCGAGTTGTTCGAGGAATCATTACAGCTTTAGATTATTTACATCCCATATTGTGTTGTAGGAATCGCTTTTAATAGAATCAAATTTGTGTGGATTGTATAAAACATGCATGCATTGACTCTTGAATAAAACACAGTGCTTCAAGAGTCACCTGGATGTTTAAAGGAGTATGGACTTTTTTCACTTCTGATATGGTAGCAGTATTGTAGATTTGAATTTGATACCATACATACTTTATTACTTTTTTGGTAGAGTGTAATGTTAGAAAAGACTTGATCAAATTATGTTATTCAGAGAACAACAGTGAACAACAATATGAGTGGAGTGCTTCTAACGCTACGCTTATTATATCTGAGATTTTAGATGCAGGCTGACATAATCCAATACTTGTTTTGTTTTTGTTTTTTTGTTTTTTACCGTTGGTGATTTTTAAAGTAGTTTTTGAACTTAATACTTTCAAAAAATGGACAGCTAAAAGATCCAGTAAGAAGAGCTTCGATCAAAGCAGCAGCTGCAGAGATTCACAGTTTTGTTGGAAGAATCAGATGACAACATTCTTCTTCCTTTTTCACTCAACTAATCTTGACTTTAGGGATCAGTCACAAGAAAAAAGCCATTATTCTACCAATATGCATTAAACCTTTATCTAACAGTAAAAAACTACAGTTCAGAAAATGTCAAACTTCAGCTAATTTACAAAGATTAACAACGATATTCTCTGTAGATGTGTAACGATTATTTTATTTACCCATGTTCAAAACCATTTGTTAGCCGTGCCACTAAAATGTTACTGTGTGTTGATCAATTACATAAAATCTAGACATATTATCTAGATTTTTGAGGTTGTAAAGTGTGGAAAAGTGGGTCACTGTAGAAGAAAGTGTAATTTATACATGGTAGTCCAATGACAAAAAAAATCCCTCAATCCTGCTTCTTCAACAAGCAGAGAGAAAGAAAAAAGCTTTCCCAGAAATGTTATAACTTTGGCAGCGAACAGGAATAGCAGATCCACAGCGTGTTGCTCCACATCTTGGACTTAAACCATATTCCTGATATTTTGTCTTATGCTGGTGCCCCAATGTCTCTAATCTGTATAACAAATCTATGGAGTGATGCGTAGTCATCCACAAAAAATATATAAACATATTTTTGGTTTGCAAAAATGTCCAATGCTTTACTATGCTGTTTATGTTTTGTCCTGGAACAAAATTCAAAACATGTTCAGTGCCACAAGTGATTCTGTACCCTGTGTCCACCCAAATCACACTCATGTCCTCTGTGATCTGTTTATGAAGGTCTTTTGGCTCAAAGGTGTCACCAAAGTGTTCGTAGTGAGATGCAACTTGGTTCAAATTTGTTTTATATTCCTTCTTGACGTACCAGCAGTTGGAAAAGAGTTACCCTTCAAAACAGACATAAACAGATGAACTAATATTGGAACAGGATGTTCCTGGTCGTACATGTTCTTGCAAAGTGAATCCAGTCTTACAATTGTTTTTTTTGTGTCAATGGGTCCGCCAATTTCTTGCGAATAAGAACAATTTGATACTGGCAAACACAAAAATGGGTTTCTGGGTCATTCGTGACTCCGTCGACCTACTTTCAGCGTAGCCAGTTCTTGTACAAGCTTCCAAATCCAAACCATCCTGTGTCAGTTCATTGAAATGTCAACATCAACTTACATTAGGCTCTGTTCAGCGAGGGACAGAAGGGACACAGGTGTTTGTCTTAACTGTTCACATCTGATGAAATCCCCTCGTCTTATGAAACACCATTCTGCAAAAAACATATGTAGTGTGTGTGGACATCTGTCTACCACAACTATCCCTAATATTTCACACCTTTGTGTTGAGAGTGAAATGTGGAAGATTTCACTTCAAATACACAGAGGATATTATACATCGTGTAGTGTAGACACATTCATTGTATGAAAATCAAACTTTAAATCAAGACAGAGTTGACGCAATCCTTCAGTCACATTAGTTTTCGCAGCTCACTTCTATTTTTGATTTCATCCTAACTATACAATCTTTATTTGACATGTAAATCTTGAACTACCCATTGTTCCACTTTATTAAAGTTAGTCATGTTGTGTTTATAGTGAGGAACGAGTTATCATAGATGTTTAAACGTGATTTATTTTGCGTAGCCTACGCTTTTAACAGCTTAGGCTAGATTTGTGGGCTATGTGCAAAACATTTTTCGCACAAAATCATTCTTAGTGAGATTTCAGTCCGTTCAGTTCTGCCTACTGTGAGCTCTTTTCAGAACAAGAGGTTTTAGGGTGTCTTGTCAATTTAAATCAAAATAAGCTGCTGCTGCTGGCCACGCCCCCAACGCAACATTTACACTCACAGGTCAAAATGGCTGCAAACAGATGTGCAATTATGCAACTGTACATCTTTGAAAAGCAGAAGTAAAACCTCCCAACCAGCAAGTGGTTTCTGAATGGTAAGTCAACAACAAAACACTTCTGTTTTCCAGCAGCCATTGTACAGCGCATAGAGCGGTAAAACCAGTTGTCTAAACGTGCTGGAGCTCTGCTGGTGTTTCTAGCTAACGGGCTGGGCTTTGGTTGCTAGGTG
This sequence comes from Xiphophorus couchianus, assembly GCF_001444195.1. NCBI lineage: Eukaryota > Metazoa > Chordata > Actinopteri > Cyprinodontiformes > Poeciliidae > Xiphophorus > Xiphophorus couchianus. Next base: position 5,764,761 of record NC_040242.1, on the reverse strand, counting down.
AGGGGCAATGTCTGCTGATTTGTGACGTTACATAAGGAAGTTCTTTGAAATGGCTCATTTTCCAGACACCAAAATCATTAACTTATTGCCAAAAAACAATAGATAGGCTGGTGTAGTATAATCATCAGATCTTCTGTTGGAGTTGTTAATGATGGCAAACAGGGAAATAAAAAATGTTTTAGGGGGTGTGCCGTGGTGACGTAGCGGTTAGCGCGACCCGTATTTGGAGGCCTTCAGTCCTCGATGCAGCCGTCGCGGGTTCGACTCCCGGACCCGACGATGTTTGCCGCATGTCTTCCCCCCTCTCCTTCCCCGTTTCCTGTCAGCCCACTGTCATATAAAGGACACTAGAGCCCACAAAAGACCTGGGGGGGTAAAAAAAAAAATGTTTTAGACCAGGGTCGACCTCTCTTAGAGGTTAAGGGTTGGTGAGTCTCTAAAAGGTTTGTTTTGCAGAGGTTTATCAAACCAGGAAAGATGAGACGATGAATCCCAATGTAGCTAAAATGGGAGTCCATCTGGTTTCTGTATACAATAGTTTGATGATTGCACCATTAGCCTTTTTATTTTTACTCTTCTCTATGCATGTGAAATGAAGAAGAAGTGAATTTTAAGGATTTAGGGGTAGAGTGGTTGAACATTTAAAGGTTCTTGAGCATTTTGTCGTGAATGCAGGTATCTCTGAGATCTGAGTTTGTTATTTCGGGTCCTTGGGGCAACTAAGTCCGGCAGCCTTGCCTTTTGTACATCGGATAAATTTCAATGTTATTTGTGGTCTCTTGAGAGATTTTTTCTTTGTCCAATGTTTTAATTTAGAACAAATGGTACCGTCTGATTTAGACCAAATAGTGTCAAAATTACAACTTTATTCTCGTAAAACTTTACCTGTATTTAAAACACAAACCAAAAAACTCTTTGAGTTCCATTGCAAACAAATAATTGTAGCTTTCAGAAAAAGGCCAGAAACAAATAAATATTAGCAATATGGCTGCACATTTTGCACAATAAAAGTTAAACTATATGCTTTGTGAAAAACAATAAACAAGCTTGTTGTTTTTACAGTTGTAAGAATGCATATCCCAGTGAATCATTTGCACTTTTTTTCTTTCAGACTGGGTCGTCTTGATTAACTTAATGACTTAATAAACTGAACTTGGAAATTTTTTTTGAGACCGTTTTGATAATCAGGTCACACAATGCTGGATCAAGTGTTTTATTTGTACAGATAAATTATTCAATATGATCAGATTTCCAAGAGTATTTCAATTTGGAGGGCGTGAAAAAATTTATGACAGAAGATAACTGAGAAACACTGGATTAAGAGAATGTTACGTTCACATTGGCAAATATGTTTTACAAGTTTGCTGATAAAAATAACTCACAATAGGAGTAACATCCCCAGAAATACGCACTGCTAACGTAGCCGTCTAAAATCATTGTAAACCACTTGCAGCTGGCCGGCCAGCTCCTGCAGTCATTAGTAGACCTGTGGTTTCACAGTGATGTTAATGCATGGTTGTGTTGCACTTGCTCACGGAGGTGAGGCATACGGAGTGGCACACAGTGACTTTGCTGTGGCAGGCGCGCTCTTTTTGAAGCCAAGTTTGTAACTCGACACAAGAGCGGGGCCAGAAGGAATTACAGGTTGGCAGATAAACAGAGCAGCAGCAGCAGCAGGGCGTGATCCCTTCGTGAAATTAAAAGCCACTGCTTCTCTCATCAGCTGCCAGCTCAGCTAATGAATAGCAAACTAACAGGATTTTGGGCCATTCCTCTCAGCTGTTGTCTCAGTTGAACACTGTGCTTTACCATAGAACATGCTGTTTGCTATTCTTTTTAAGTGCACTAACAACAAATGTAGACAATATAAATACGTTTATTCAGGTTAAGACCATAGCACCTTCCTAACTTACTAAAATGAAAAGAAATTTAAACTTCTGCTAGAAAAAATTATGTAATTTCTTTGTTTACTTTGTATAATTCACTCATTGTACCACATTTGACATATTGTGTGGAAATCTATTATAAGCCTGGCGGGCCACCGGGCTTCATTTGTGCCCCTACCAGGCTTAGCATTGTTAATTTATTAGTTCTTTTAATGATTGCATTTTTTGAGACTTTATAGTTGGCTGTTTAGGTATTAATCTTCAAGTCTTCCAAAAATGCATAACTATCAAATTATATTTTCAAATTTCCTGTCAACTTTAAACTCAAAAACAAGGCGGGCAGCTGGATGAGCACCGGCCTTAGCAAGTTTTCTGGGGAAACCCTGAATTTTTGTACGTCATACAAAAGAAAATGAGGTAACATTTTATTTAAAGGAGTGTGCATAATACTGTCATAAACATGACAAAACATCTCCTCTGAGGATGAAGGAGTCTTTATAAATGTTTACAGCTGTGGTCATGAAGTGTTATTCAGTATAAAATGACACTTTTAATGCAAAGTTGTACTAAAGGTTGCATTAAAAGTCCATTATAATGGCCAACTGTGCATTATTTGGTAAATAATAAAACTTTTAATGCAAAGTTGAAATAAAACTTCCATTAAAAGTGTCAACTTTGCACTAAAAGTGTCATTTACCGAATGAATGACATGTCATGACAACGGTCAAACATTCATGAAGACTCCATGTTCATAACAGCTATTATGTCATGTTCATGACAGTATTGTGCCAATCTTATGCAAACCTCTTCAAATAGAGTATTAACAAAAATGAATTCGAACCTACAAACCCATAATCTTTTTCATAAAATGTACTGAAATTCTGGGACCTTCTAACATTTAAAACTGTGCAATTCATGTTTAAAGTAAGAAACCATTAACTTCCATGCAATATACTAAACCTATTTTGTGACAGAGAGGGCGGTTATACTTTAAGAGAAGGAAATAAAAAGCAACGTATTAGAACAATAAAAGAGTTTTTGTTTATTAGTGTGGAAATATGTTGTATGAGATGAATGTTTCAAAGACCAAAAATGCTATTGATGATATTTTTAAAAAATGCATAAATAATTGTACATTTAAGAATGAGAATGTGAGATTTAAGTGTCATGTAATGTGAAAATAATTCATGTATATCTGGTTTTTGGAGATTTAAATGTATAAAAGTTTATGATTATGAGAGGGGCAGGAAATCATAAGATCTTGTATCATATGATGTGAAATTGCATTGGGCATGATAAATTGTTTTAATTTGTTTTTCTTGTTTTTACTATTTGTCTTTTTGAAATAATAAAAAAAAATGCTTCAGTCATTTTCACTGACCCGACCACACATTTTCCTTCCACTCAACATTTAATTAATTAAACGGATGACTGTATTTAATTCAACAAGGTTATTACTAACTGATAGATACTTATAGTTCACAGGAAAGATCAACTTGGATAACTTAAAGTCACATTTCTGCTTATGTAAATCTTATTTTTTGCTCACTTGTTGCCAAAACGTAATAAAGAAATCAGAACACAAACAAGACATTTAAGAAATTAATATGTTGAAATATTAAAAAAAAACATCCCTTCTAAATAATTACCTTTTTTCTGTCATTTATTTTATATTTTTACTCACAATGCATTGAAAAATGAAGAACCAAGAAAACCATTTATAGGTCCAACTTTCTGTTGCGTCACTGGTCAGTTTTTTATTATTATTTCACAAAAATAATTTTATCTTCTTGGTTGAGGTGTTCAGGATCAGGCAGTGCCAGGGTCAAAGGTCAGAGCACATACTTGTCAGGAATCCCGACGCTCCTGCCAACAATCACAGGAACTGTTTTGTTCTCTTGGGGGATTTACAGTTTTTCATGACAGATTACGGAAAGCAACTACAGAGAAGTAGCCAAGGTGTTTATGCGATTATGTGGTAATTATGTCACACAATTAAAAGAGTAATGTCTTTGTTTTGTAAATGCAAAGATTGCAGTGATTTAGAAAAATAAAATAATTGGCCTGGGTTTGTGCTAAAGGTTGGATTTGGGACCTCTGATCTTAAAACTCACCTTTTTCTGTATATAATGCTTGAAAGATGGATATTTTTATAAACGTTTTGCAAACCGACGTACCAGAATTTACAGAACCAACCCGTAAATCCAGGTTAGTAGAAAAACATCTACCAAACCACATTCTAGACTTATGCTGGTCACAGCTTTATTATCTTAGAAAATGTTATTCTTTTCTAATTCAAGTCTCAAAAACTGTATGGTCAGGTGTTACCCAAAAGCCCTTGTTTTTACAGAAGCAGGTTGCAGGAAAGTGTATTAATAAAACACTATTTTCAGTGGGATTCAGCATGAATCAGACCGTCGTTGGTTGGTGGAATATGAATCAAGTATTTCAGATTTTAATTGTGAGGTTTGAGGATATTTCGGCGTTTCCACCTGATGGTGGTCCACATGGTTTCTCCTGCAGGGATCAAATAAACGATTTCTGTTTTGCAAGTGTATAGTCTTTGTGCACTAAACATTAGCCGCTGCTTTAGCAATTAAATTAAACAAAAAAAAATAATACAATGGGATCCATGCATCGCTCCTTTTAAAGATTAATGTGATGTTGTACGTTGTCTCTGCATAAATAAATAAGCAGTATAAACATAAAAAAAGATATCTTCTCACACTAAAGTAAATATTTTTTATAGGTATATGTTTGAGTAAAATGAACATTGTTCTTTTATTCTATGAACTATTGACATGTCTCTGAAATTACAAGCAAAAATTTAGTATTTTTATGCAGAAAATGAGAAATGGTCAAAATAACGAAAAAGATGCAGGGCTTTCAGACTTCAAATAAAGCAAAGAAAACAAGTTCATATTAATTTAGAAGCAACAATACTAATGTTTTAACTCAGGAAGAGTTCAGGAATCGATGTTTGGTGGAATGACCAGGAGGTTCAGTGCAGTGGGCTGTTAGTTTTTTCCAGAGCTGTATATCTGTGTACATTCATTGGGATTCAGAAATTATTTTCTGAATAATTTCAGAAAATAAACACAGAGATGTTACCTTTTAAACGTTTTATAAAAACTGGAAGTAGCTGGTAAATACTATAAATCCACTAGTACTCTTTAGTCAATAACTTACTGATTAAAAGAATACATCAAGAAATAGTTAACTGTTGTTTTGAATTCAAAAATACTTCTTTAGTCCCAAAGGGAAATTAAAACGGTCATTTTGACTCATCTGGGATTTATTTCTTCAGCTTTTGTTAATCAGCTGCTTCCAGTTGTAAACAAATCTTTGCTATGCTTATGCATCATAAAACATAATAAGCACCATCTCCCTCCAGGCCCTGCAATGGATGGATGACTTTTATTACCAGTGCCACTTTTTCCGGAATATATGCTGTGAAATATTCAGCGTAATTGCTTTTTTTTTCCAGAAGAACACCATCTTCTGGCACTTCAACAATGTTCCCAAGGCCTTTGAATGAGACAGACAGCCACAGCACTACAGATCCTCCAAACTACTTAAATTTAAGTAGATGCTTTTCTTCATGTCTCCTCCTTGTGTTACTCCAATGCCTACATAGAAAGCAGCTGAAAAGATTAATGTTAGTCATGATTAAGTTGTAGTAAAGTTCAACAAATTTATGTTTGTGATGTTAGGACTACTAGATGCATATTTACTTAGGACTTTGGTTTGGCTGCATTCACAAAACTTAAGATACGTATGTGATCTTAAGTTTTGCTGACAATATGGCTGTTTCTTTGACCAATAAGACCATCAGCTGCCAAAATGAAATGTATATTTGCTATTCTTCTGGTTCTGATTGATAAATTGTCAGCAGTTTTTTGGGATTATTGTGTAAGCTGAAATACATGTTATTCTAACTCACTGGAAATCAACGGTGTCGTTTTAAAGATTTAGTTAATAGGCTGACATTCATTGAACCAATTATATGCTGTATGTACAGCTCTGGAAAAAAATAAGAAAACCTCCTTGTTATTCCACCAAATATTGATTTCTGAACTCTTCCTGAGTTAAATCATTAGCATTGTTGTTTCTAAATTAATATGAACTTTTCTTTGCATTATTTGAGCTCTAAAAGCACTGCATTTCTCATTTTCTGCAAATAAATAATTTTTTTTTTTACCCCTCCAGGGGGTATTTTGTGGGCTCTAATGTCCCTTATATGACAGTAGGCTGACAGGAAACGGGGAAGGAGAGGGGGGAAGACATGCAGCAAATGTCGTCGGGTCCGGGAGTCGAACCCGCGACGGCCGCTTCGAGGACTCAAGGCCTCCAAATACGGGTCGCGCTAACCGCTACGCCACCATGGCATGCCCCAAATATTAACATTTTGCTTGTAATTTCAGAAACATGTCAGTAGCTCATAGAATAACCTCCTAATTAACAATGTTCATTTTACTCAAATATGAACCTATAAAAAGTAAAATCAGAGAATCTGATTCTTTTAGGTGGTTTCTTAAATTTTTCCAGGGGTGCATATGTTGTAGGTGAATATTTAATACCAAAACAAAACATAAGTCTTTAACATTTTAACATCTATTTATTTTCTAAAGTTGGTAACAAAAATTTTGCAATGAATAAAAACAGCATTTTGCTTTATACAACTAAGAAAATGTTTACAGACAAAACTAATAGAAACAGATACACAACAACAAAACAAAGTAAAACAATAAAGAACAGAACATCCTTGCGTCAGTGTGCAAACTGTTTATACAGACGGACATGTCACCTTTTACAAGACCTCACATCCTGATAAATTATTTAAATAGCATGTATCTATACGCACACACAAATCAAGCTCTCACAAACAGCTAAGACAAATAAAACAATAATTTATTTGCTAAAAATAGCACTGAAAATATGTGGCAAAGCAAATGTATAAAAATCTCCCATTTCTACTGGGGTACACCATGGCCCTGGGAACTCTGCTCTGCTTCTTCGATACAAAAACTATTTACAGCTTATGCTAGGGTAGCACTAGAATGTCCAACATTTCAGAGGATTGTGAAAAAGCATTGTTTTGTTTTATCAGATTATAAACAGCAATGAGGTAATAATTGTACATTGAAAATGTCATCTCTCTCTACAGAAAAGGTACAAAAATCACACCAACTTCATTTTAAAAAAAGTTCTGAGGAATACCCAATTCACCTTGGAAATCAGCTTTTACTAGAAGAAAGAAACAGATATTAGGAGTTTTACTCATTTTAGTACTACTATACTATTCGCTGCCTACACTGTAGGCAAGAGTCGATAAGCTAGATGTATTTACATCATTTCATCTTGAAATCCTCAAAAGTTGAGGGACAGAAATCTCTTCAGTGACTAAATGGTAATTTTAGAATTGATTCTATCTTTTTGATAGAATCGATTTTTCTCATTGGTTTAATATCGGAAGATTGTTACTTTCATCTTATCCTGAGTCAAAAATTCAGACATCGGCTTGTGGTTCTTCTGTTTAAACTAGAACTAATCTAGACTTAATTTCTTTACTCAACAGAAATTCTTAGGTAGATAGGTGAAGGATTTTCTTTATCCATTCATGGCTAATCGTCCACGCACACTGTTCATGAATAAACACATACCTCCCGCAACTTAAATCATTTCAAGTCCTAAAATGTGCTGTGTTCATTCTTTGAATCCTCAAAAGTATCATTCACAAATCATACAAAGAGTAGTCTGGTAAAGAACAGAGAGTATATGTTTTTTCTTTCTTTGGGATGTCTATCCAAAAAGTGAGGCACACCGGTTGAAGATGAGAAACAGAGTACTGAAAAGGCATTGAAGTGAAGTTCATTTTTTTCTGAGGAACCTTTCCCTATGTTGGTGTCCATCTAGCAAAGTCAGAGTCTTTTCAGCTCCCCTTGACCTTTGACCCTCAACCGGAAGTTGGCTAGCTGGTGCTTTGCCCAAACCAACTTCAAGTTACCCTGAGGCTAACAGTACGCCCTTCGCCCCATCCGAGAGTGCATACCACGAAAGAAAAGTAAGGCAGAAATAAATCAGCTTCTGGACTTCGTAGAAGAAAATATGTTCTTACTTTACAAATAAAAGGTGCATTCCTCAGAGAGTTTGACCATCAATTTATGCATCTGTTGAAAGATAAGAGACAATAACAGGACTTAGCATATACATTTGCGGTGTTTAGAGGAATGTTTACACTTTCTTCAATGTTACCCACCTCTGCATTCATACTTGAGGTCTGAGAAATAAACCATCTCTTGTGAGAAGACAAAAAGACCCAGCCTGCCACCTGCATACGTCTTGTCGTAGATGCTACCAGAATCTGCCATGATCTTCTTACCCTCATACATCACAACTCTGTGGAAAGACAAATACAACTGAATAAGTTCAAAGATTGGAGTTCATGAATAATAAAAAGCTGCGAAGCGTTTTATTGTTCCCACCTGATCAGTCCTGTTCTTGGCCTGTGAATCAGATGCCACCTGTAGGCAGTGAAGTCTTTCCAGCCGACATTTTTAGGGTCGTGCCAGAGAGTGCGGACCTAACAACCAAGAAGAAAGCATCTGCAGTTTAGTCTGCCTGACAAACATCTAAATATATGAATCTAAATCTAGCCTACCTGTCCTGCGGTGTTGCCCGTGTGCCAGAGAGCATTTCTAAGGTGCTCTCCTGGGCCGGTGGTGGAGTTAACTACTTTGATGGACAGGCCTGAGTATCCCTGGGCTTTGGTGGGTTTACTGGACCAGTAGGTCTGCGTAATCTGCTTCCACATCACAACGTAGAACCTGGAACTGGATTGGTAGCCGAACACAAAGCCAGCATAATCGTCATCTCTCTCTGTGTTTATGAAGAAAGTTCCACTGAAGTCCACGGCGTTGAACTCGTGGTAACCTGTTGAAGAAAAGGGGTCGGAGAAAACGTTTTCATGAAGTTGTGAATCAAAAAAGACAAATGCAATTACTGGAAGACTTTTTCTAATTCCATTTTTGGCCAGAAGAAGGCTTAAGAGAAATAAAATAAAAAGTAAACTAACATACCAACTGCAATTCCAGGATCGCAGTTGACAGTCTGAACCAGCTCTTTGCCTTGATGCCGGACAACCCAGTTAGGATCAATCTGGGAGGTGCCTTTTGGATCCAGAGGAACCATCTGGAACTTGCGGAAGTCTGTCTCACTGATATCGAAGTTCTCAGGACAAACATCATAGATATCAGGAACGTTGTCTTGGTCAAAGTCGTCTTTGCAAGCGTCTCCACGACCATCGCCTGAGAAATTTGGTTTAAGTTAAGAATGTTTTTCCAGAAGTACTTGCACATTGTGGGATGTATTTCTGAATTTTCTTACCATCAGAATCCAGCTGGTCGGGGTTGAAGGCCAGTCTACAGTTGTCTTTGTCATCAGGGATGCCATCGTTGTCATCATCATGGTCACAGGCATCTCCCTTGCCATCCTTGTCGTGATCAGCCTGGTTGGCGTTGGGAATATATGGGCAATTGTCCAGGTTGTTCTGGTGTCCGTCCTCGTCGATGTCCTGGTTACTGTCACACTTGTCTCCCACTCTATCATCATCTGAATCCACCTGCATTCAGTTAATGTTAAGTGATCTATATTACAGCATAATAAGGGTTTAGACTGGATAGAATAACATGAGCATTTCAACTGATTTGTCTTGTGTTTTTGTTGAGATTAATTAGAATTGACCTTCAATGGCATTGCTGATAGGGCTGGAATGATTAATTGGATTAATCGTTGTGAATCGATTATTGAAATAATCGTCAGGTAAGTTAGTAATCGATTAAACATTAACTTGAACGTACAGACTCAAAAAAGGGGCCAATTTTTGAAAGACCATACTCAGAGCAATAATTAACCCAAACGTATACAAACAATATGTACATTTTGAATTTAAGATAATAAAAATCTTTGTGTGTAAATATGTTCTACCCAAACCTAGCTAAAACTAGCTTCACCTGGAAGCTAGCTAAAACTAGCTAGTTTTAGCTTTATGTGTCGTGAAGTTGAAACTAGATTAAGCTGGTTCAAATTCTTTAAAAAATAATCTGTTCAGCAACTTTTGTATTATTAGTACTATTCCAAGTATTTTTTAGCTGCAGATGGGTCCTTTGCCCCAAACAATCAAGTGTACATCAAAGGAATGCTATCTTTTTGGATTAAAAAAAGGAATTGAACTATTTATTTGCATCTTTTAAGAGATTTCTACTATTGGGTAAAAAAGGCTTAGCTGAAAAATGTGCAATATTTGCCTATTTTCTTTTACCGATGAATCAATTAATCATCAGAATAATTTGATTAATTGATAACTAAAATAATTATTAGTTGCAGCTCTACTTGTTTAATAAATTTGAAAATATTAGAACTAATGCACCCAGTAGTGGTAAGCAAGTCTCTTCTAGTCGTTTAAAGCAGTGCGCAATTTGTTTGTAAAAAACACTTTGACACACCCTATCATTCCCCCAACCCTCTGCCCAATTCCTGCTGTTCAACACATTCCTATTTCTCAGTGTAGCATGGCACAGGTGGACTGAGCAGGCCTGTGCTGAATTGACATGGCATGCACATACCCCAATTCCTCCATAATATCCAGCCCAGGGCCTCTTCCCTCACATTAGCCAGCCATCGTCAATGGGCCATTGAATAGGCCTCTTGCCCCCCCCCCCCCCCCCCCCCCCCCCCCCCCCCCCCCTACCACGCCTTATTGAACTAATGTGCCCTTGAGCTGCATGCGGGATTTACTCCACCATTACATGGCGTGATAAAGCTTAGACAGCCACACAGGGCTAATCGCCGGGGCTCTCTCTCAATTGAAAGACAGATATAGAGAGAAAGGCTTGGATCTGAATGTGGATTATTGTTGGTGGCTGAGGCGGAAGGAAATGGGGAAGGGTGTTTGTGTCTGTGCCCACACACCTGATCGGGATTATGTTCCAGAGGACAGTTATCACACATGTCTCCCACTCCGTCCAGATCTGTGTCTCTCTGGTCAACGTTGTATATATAGGGACAGTTGTCCTTCTCATTCAGTATTCCTGGCAATCAACAATAAAACCTTAAAGATTAGAAACACCAAATTAACGTTTTTAGGGGTTTTTATAGGAAAAATGTGAAGGCCTACCATCTCCATCGATGTCCACAGCACAGGCGTCTCCCTCGCCGTTGTTGTCTGTGTCTGTCTGGTCTGGGTTGCTATTGTAAGGGCAGTTATCACAGCGATCCCCCACTTCATCGCGGTCATAATCATACTGCCTGGGATTGTACACAAACGGACAGTTGTCCTGTTTCACAAAGACAAAATGAAGAGCTGATGACAAGTTTTCAGTCGCAGTGCTTATCTTTTGCTGTCTGGATCTGTCTATGTACACAGCACAAGCAGAGCAGGATGAAAAGCTGCTTTATTTTCAGGCTCAGTTCTAATGTTGGGATTAGTGTCAAACAATGCAGGTGCCTTTGCTCGCTGCCTTAGCTTTGCTATTTATGGTTTTGGCTGAGAATCAGTAAAAAACATTTGCTTTCTTGCCCCACCTCAGCTTTTGAGGTGCATGACAGTTAAGATACCAGAACACAAATACTAACCCTGTCATCAGGAATACCATCATTGTCATCATCATCGTCACATGCGTCTCCAGTTCCATCTTTATCATAATCTTCCTGCCCTGAGTTTGGAAGATTGGGACAGTTGTCCTGAATGACAAGAAATATGTTCAGACGGGCTGCTGGAAGGCAACATTACACAAGTTTATCGCTTCTTCCCAACTCTGACGAACCTTTTTACAGTGGTAGGTGGCATTCTCCACACAGACCAGATCAGCATTGGGCCATCCGTCCAAATCTGTGTCCTCTCCACAGATATGACCATTGCCAGCATATCCAGGCTTGCACTCGCAGCGGAACATGGGGTCGGAAAAGTGTCCGAGGTAGTTGCAGCGAGCGTTTTTGTTGCAGTCATGGCTTCCATCGAGACAAGGATTACGGGGTGTGCACACCTGTAGATTGAAAGGTTTAAACACAAAGTAATCAGACAAATTATACCATTCTAAGTCATTACATTTTACATCACACTATTATATGTCCCACATAGTTCATTCACAACATAAATCAGCTTGTCACAATTTATTTAAACATTGAATAACTCATAATACATCTTGATATGCATTCTGATTAGGCTCATTTGTCAAATTAAATGAGCAATTATTAAACATACTTTCCATTGAGACCCAATTTATGTTTAGAAACATTCTCATTTTTAAAATCATGTATTTTCATTAGCTGTAAGTCCAAAATCATCATTATTAACAACAGAGGTAAATGCTTGTAAACATCAGCCTGAGTGTAATTAATCTACATAATGTGTTACACGTTACTGAAATAAATTGAGGACATGTGCTACTCAAAAGATGTAGAAATGACGGATCATTACTCAATTTCAGAATACATTATGCAGACATTCTGTCTGTACTGATGAAAATTGGCTTAAATTGGTTTCCAAATGCTCAACTTGTTTCAAACAGAAGTTTCAATCAATTATTAATGATTTTGTCAGCCATAGACTGAGTGATTAAGAAGTTTAGAAGAAAGAATGAAAGTGTCTTCATAGCAATTTAAGTTACTCTTGCCGGATGCAGCAGGACAATGTCAGGACGATCATTAACAATAACTAGAAAGAGTTTGTACAGGTTGATAAATATTCTGGACTCTCCTTGACAGAAACACCAGGTGTGCACTTGCCTGTTTGTTAGCAACAGCTTGCTCAACACCTTTGCCAAATGGTTGGGGTCCTGAGTAGCGAGGAGGGCAGGGCAGACAGTTGTATCCTGGCTCTGTGTTCTCACAGCGGTGCACACCGTTAAACTCAAAGCACGCATCTGGTACCTCCTTGCACTGTTTTTGTGGTTAAATAAAAATCCTTATTGTTTTTCCAGGGTAATCATTTTTGCTCTGTAATTATGAACTCATACCTCGTCAACATCTTTGCACTTTATGCCATTTCCTGTGAAGCCAACTGGGCATTTCCCACACTTCCAGGAACCATCAGGGAAACTAGTGCACTTGGCTCCAGAAAAGCAAGGGTTGGACAAGCATCCATCTGAAAACAACAACAAGAATAATATGTTTTTAATCTTAAGAATGCTTAAGTGAAAAATAAAAACTCAAACAACCTACAGTGGGCTTTAAAATGACTCACCTATTGGGCAAGCTTTCTTATTGCACATCTGTCTGTCTATGGCATCGCCAACACACTCTTTACCACCATGCAGTGGTTCAGGATCATTGCACAGGCGCTTACGAGTTTGAACTCCACCCCCACAGGTGAGGGTGCACGTACCCCAAGGTGACCAGGGTCCCCAGTTCCCGTTAACTGAAGAGAGGAAATCATGATCAGTTTCTACCCTTGCTGCAAAATCCAGGAGTGAAATCAAGAAGTCAGTAGCTGTGTTTCCATGAAGCATAACATTGCGCAAAATGAAATGTCAAGAATAAATTTGCTTACATTTTTTAAAAACTCATGGGTTGTGATAAAAGAAAAAATTTGCACCAGGATGAGGTGTTTTTTCAGCCATATTGAAATAGATGTATTTTGCAAAACTGCAATGGAAATACTTTTTTTGCATCACAAAAGTCACATAACTAACAGCTGGATGTTACTACTGAGGAAAACCACAAAGAAGATGACAGGAAGTTGGATGACGTTTTGTTTTTTTTCTGGTTCCACCATAGCTCTCACAGAATCGCAGTTCATAAAAAGTTGTGTCATTCGAACGTGTTGAATCCATTACTCTTCTGTAAAATTGGCAACTACAGTTTCCCCAAAACGCTGCATATGTATAAGGCAGTGTTTTTTTGTTGTGGGCCAAATCAAGATCATGATTGCTCTTAAAGGGCCGGTTGTGCCAGAATATATTGATAAAATCTGTTCACAAACTGTTAAAATATCAGTGAATTCTTAAAATTAAATAATATTATTGAACATCTTTTCAGTTCCTCCAGGATTTTCTGATTCTTTTTGTGATTTCTTTGGAATAAAAATCAACATTTTTATGGTACTAATTTGGAAATATTTGAGCTTATCTATGACAGTAAATTTGACTTTTTATTACTTGCTGTATAGAACTTTGCTCTATGGCAGGGGTCTCAAAGTCCAGTCCTCGAGGGCCGCAGACCTACAGTTTTTAGATGTGCCACAGGTACAAAACACTGGAATGAAATGGCTTATTTACCTCCTCCTTGTGTAGATCAGTTCTCCCAGCCTTGCTAATGACCTAATTATTCTATTCAGGTGTGGTGCAGCAGAGTCACATCTAAAGGTTGCAGGACTGCGGCCCTCGAGGACTGGAGTTTGAGACCCCTGCTCTATGGTCTATTATCTGACATCAATTAAGGCTGAGACAGCCTTAATTTTTGAGAAAAATCTGCAATAAACTCCCAATTATTAGTGCAAAGAAAATGTGGGGATTTGTTGATTTTTTTTTGTTGTTGTTGAATTTCCACAATAATTCTCAAGAAATTGCAGGGAATAAATTATATAATTTGTGAATAAACAGATAAAAACTGCATTGATTTGATTGGTAACATAGTATTTAATCACACTTAGTGTTTAGTCTAGAATCTAGAGGGCCACATAAAAAGCTATGGTGGACCAGATTTGGCCCACGGGCCTTGAGTTTGACATGTGGTATAAGGGGTTTGTCACTCCAGCGCCGAATAAGACGCCGACGTCTCCTTTGATGATTGATGGTGATGATGAACACTGACGCCATGACTGAATTATGAATATATCTCATGTAACCGTTTACATCCGTTGCTGCCGTTGACGAGGATTTGTGCACATTTGTCAGGAAAACGCGGCTAATGCAAGATGTTAAAGCTCACTGGGACATGGAGACTTCTCGCACTTCTCAGTTTGTCGGCCCTCTTCCACACAGTCCCTGCCTCCCAGCTGAGGGGTGGGGGAGTTGCAGAGGCGGATACGAGTGATGACACCAGAACCACAGGTGACGGAGCACGACGACCAGGGTGACCAATGACTCCAGTTTCCGTCCTGCTTGACTGAAGATTTGAAAAAAAAAAGAGGTCATAGGTCAACAGGCAGCAAGTAATGGGTTGGATTAATAACTAAAGCTAATTATGTTTTACTGATGTCAAAAAACCAAAGCTTCCAGTAAGTGATATATTTGTTACTCACAGCGCTTGTCACACTCCTGGAGGTAGCAGTCGCGGGTTTGCACCGAGGTGCCCTCGCAGATATTATTGATACGGTCGCAAGAGCGCCCACGCTGCTGGATGCCCCGCCCACATGACACAGAACAATGAGTCCATTCAGACCAGGGCGACCAGCCGTCCTCAGCATAGTCACTCGCTGCGCAAGGGAGGGAGCGGGAGAGAATACAAAAAAAGAGGGAAACAATTAGAATGGTATTCCAGAGAGGCAGCAAGCCTTTTTAAAACACCCCTGAGCATAAACAAAGAGGGCAAGCTCTTCAAGTGGAGGGCTAATGGAGAGGATTTAGCTGGGAATGAGAAGCAGAAAATGTTTTTTGTTTAGAGCGAAGGCAGATGACGAACACTGAGATAAGTCAGGGAAACAGAAAAGTTGACTGTACTCAGGATGAAATGACTGCAAAACATTGCAAAAACACATCTTACCAAGTTTTTTTGTCTAGTTTTAGTGAAAATATCTTGGTACAGTTGGAAAAAGATTAAACTAACTTACAAGGAAGTTTCCAGCAAGTAAATAAGTAAGTATGAAAAATGTCTTATTAAAAGTGAAATAACTTGTACTTTTTCAGGAATTATTTACTTAAAACAAACTCCTATTTCTTGCTGAAAAGTTTCTTGTAAGTTAATTTTGTCTTATTTCAAGTGTGCTAAGATATTTGCACCAGAGACTAGATCAAAAATACTTGGTAAGATTTTGTGCTTTTGATGACATTGAATCTTTCAGTCCACCATTACCACTGCAAAATGGTAAAATATTTTAGAGCTCAAAGTACCAAACCACATAAGCCCCTTTCTCACATCAACTGGTATTTCGTTTAGCAGTCAAATTATCTTAAAAGTTAGAAAGCCTTCTCTTAAAGATAAAGCGCTCCATCCTGGGCATTTTTGTGGTAAAGCAAACAAATGGGTCATTCAGTGAATGTGGCAGTGTTTGAATGCATCTTCTGTTCATTTAAAATGTATATATGCAAGCATATGGTGTCGATTTATTTACATACACAGAAAATATAAATTCTTACGTGTTCCACAACGAGGACAGCATTCGCCATCGGGGACGGTGGCGTTGGCACACGGGATCAGAGGGCAGGAGATTTTGCGGCACACGGTGGCAGAGTTCTGCAAAAGAAAGCTCCTAATCAGATTAGTGGGTAGAAGATTAAGGGGAAAACTTTGACAAGAATTTGACTCTAAAAACTTGTATCTGCCCCCTAATGACTGACAAAGCCGTCATAACAGGCACCACATCATTAAATAAAAATGTGATTGGGAGTAACTTTCACTTCAGTGTTGAAATCTGTGCTTCAACTTCTCTGCTCTGGCACAGATCACTGTTCAGAGGTTCCATTGAGCTTAAGCAAACCGTCTTTTCACTCATATTGTGCGTGTGTAAAAAGTAAATTTACATGTTTGTTCGTGCAACCAACACATTACATCCCTAGGTCAAATCAACCATGCCAGAAAAGTTAAAACACAGAGCCCTGGCAGGGAGTTTATACCCCCTGCAGATAACCACCTGCCCTCTGGATCAGGAGAGGGTTGGCATAAGCTCAAAATCCTGAATAAAATCAGACTTACATTGGTGCTTTAAAGATCCAGGGGTACAAATAATTAAATATTGCCTTCTAGCACAACACCATAAGTGAGTCTGGGCTCACAACTGCTCTATAGGCTTGCATGCTAATGCTCACCCTCTTTGTCAGAGCAAAGGTCTTGTTCCTAATTATGGACATCACTTAAAGTCTGTTAGAGGCTACACTCATGCTGAATGTCTGACAAGAGACATGTCATTACTACACCAAAGACCGTCTACCTTCTGCAAAACCAACAAACTACTAATTACCAACACCAGCAGCTGAGGTGATGGTTAAGTGCTCCTCATTCAATCTGTATTGTCTTAGTTTAAGAGTTTGTGTACAAGTACAAACCCTTCATATCTGTGTGACAGTTTAACATGTAGCAAACTCAAATGGTAGGCATTGGGGGGAAGGGTTTCACCTGACAAGTGCACTCAGTGCAGTCATCGACGGTCCATTCGTCTTTGTTCTTGCGCACAATGCCGTTGTGGATGCAGACGCCACTATGTATGCCAATGCGGTTCTTAATAAGCTTGTTCTCATTTGTCTGGAAAAGAGAAAAATGCAACGATGTAATGGGTTTTGAGATTATATAAGTAGACTAAGTGCTGAAAAGCAAGAACATAGTTAGCGTGGGTAATCACAAATGTTTCATTTATAGAAACTGAACCAAATCTAGCAGAAAGACATAGTAACCCAACATGCATACCCTTCAATGGAATAGTGAATCCTGTGGATAAGACAGACTGTTTTTGCTTTATATTAATACTATATCATTTTAAGTTCAAACTGTAGGCAGATGATACTGCAATTTATATACACAAACACAGCATGACACAGGTTGTGAATTAACCATTTTAGACCTAAGTTTCAAATCTCCGCCTGCATATTTTTGCTTATTTTAATTGAATGCAGTTCTTTAAATATCCTGTGAGTAAATACATTTGTCCATTTATCCATAACAACTGGAACTTTCAATATCCAGCAAGTTATTTTCGTAATTTGCCGTCTATTAAAAGAGTGTCCCTGCTACGGTGGGGGTGAAATTACTGTAATAACTGGATATTGGCTGGAAAGTGCAACGTCTCCCCTTTCAGAAACCGTTGGAATTTTTCAGAAAGCGCAAAGTATCGCAGAGTTACGGTACTGCAAATTTGGCTGTGTTGTCGCTGTTCGGTCTGAAAGGGTTAACGAACAAACTCAATGATTAATTTTACACAGGGTCTAAAACTGTCTTTACATTATTCTAAAAGCCACTCAAATGGTAATGGATTAAACTGTTTGTAGCACATTTGAAAAACAACCGTTTGCCTCATTCTTATACATTTATAAATGCAAACTGCTCCTGTTAATTAAGCGAATAAACTAAAACGTTCATGTCTCATCCTTACCAGTTGGCGGAGCTCATTGGACAGCTCCTTGACCACGACACCGAGGCCTTTCAGCTCCTTGAACATGCTGATCAGATCCTCACAGGAGAAGCCACACACCATCTGCAGGTCTTAAAAAACACTGTTTAGATAAGTCTGTTGCAGACAGGTAACAAGGTATATCTAAGTTCTTGCTTTAAAACTGTTGAAAATCTTCCACTTCTGTATGTAGCGTACAAGTTGATGTATATTTCTGGTCAGCTGGCTTAAAGTAATTTTCTAAACCTTTTCCCTTGCTTTTATGTAAGAAAAAAGGTCCATAAAAATACGGACAGCCATGGTGTAAAAGCTAAAGGAGCACCGCCCATCACTATAAATAAATTTGCTATAAAATGCTGTTGGGAAGCTTCTGGCAGCATACCAACTGCTACTAGTGCATAATAATTGTCACACTTTTGTCATTTTAAGATCAGTCAGATCATGTCATACATTTTTCTTTCACATACTTCAGTAACTACTGATTAATCTCGTATCAGCCCATGTCGTGCCAGTTTTAGAGCTTCACTTACAAAGATGATGAAGTCCAAGTATTACATAGTGTTTACCTTTAGTTTTGTGTCCAGTGTACTCTGTTCTGATGGCAGAGGAGCCGTTCAGGTTAGTCACAATCATTGTGTCACTTGAAGCAGCTGAAAGGCAAAAAGTCATAAAATCTCCAAGAGATCCCCATTTATCTCTATGTGCTTATTTAATGTCACAGCTAGTCACATTTTAAATTAATGTCAAATGTAATTAGATAAAACACAAGACGTCAGAGAGATCTGTACCCTGAAATTATGCAGAAACAAGTAAACCACTTTTAAGCTTTTACCAAGTAATTAGCGTGTAAATTACAATCAAAACAACAACTCCCCACTGACAGCAGCTTGCTTTGTGTTGGCACTGTCTGGCGGATAATGAAGAGCACTGCGCTTCTTGGACTCGACTACTTACCGCTCTGGCATCCTTTGTTGCGCAGGATCGCGGCCAGCGTTGTTCCAAACACAAACCGCACATTTTGCAGCACTCCCTAAAAGCATCAATGTCAGAAAGGAAAAGTGGTTATCAATGCTGGATATTTGAGAAACGCTTAATTGCTCAGTCCGTCGATCCTGAGTTGTGTGCGTAAATGCGCACGAATCCAATGTTTCAGGCGTTCTTTCTCCTAAAAACGTAAGAAAACACAAGGCGTTCCGGAGTAAGAATCAATCTTCTGCGCTCACCATGAACCTGTCGTTCACTGCTCCCTTCCCGACTCGGAGCTGCGCGCCGGCTGGAGTGCCTTGCGTCAGGATGTTCTGGATGGGCGCATCCAGCTCGGCGGTGTTCACCTCCTCGCATCCTACGAACAGCTGCGCCCGGTCCTCCTGCACGAAGAGCGTGATATTCTTCCAGTTACCCGTGGCCAGATCCACCTCCTCGATGGAAACCACCTGCTGCTTGTTCTCGGTGGAGTAAACGATATCCAGGGTGTTCGCCTTGCCGTTGGAGACGATCTCGAAGACGGCTCCGGAGCCGTCTCGCTTCTCCACTGTCAGGAGGCTGCCCCTGGTCCGTTTAAACTGCTTGAAGTTGAGCAGAAGTAGGAAGCCCCTTTCCGCGTGGACCGAGTCGACCAGGTCCCTGAAGGCGCTCTCGGGGACCGGGGGGATAAGGTCCGGGTTGAGGATCTTGTAGGCGGGGCTGTACGGGTCGTCTCCTTTCGCCAGGGTGACCCCGTGGTTCTTACTGGGGACTCGGATGAGCTCAAACAAATCAAACACACTATTGTCGTCTCGACTCTCTGCGGGTGAATAATAAGAAACAGTAAGCTTTTGTCTGCGTGAATACTAAATATTAAATCTTTTACGGCTTTTTAAAATCAACTAAATGTTGGGAAATTGGAATAATCTGATATTTAAATAGGTGAGGCTCACCTGCGACTCTCGCACCTTCACAGGAACAAAGCATCAACAGCAAACAGATTCCTGTCACCTTCATGGTGCAGCACAAACCTGCTGCCACAAGTGCATTGAAATATCCGACAAATTAGGACTTCGGTCAAAGTTGAGCAAAGTGTGAAATATTTTTGACACTCACCTGCTCCCTTTAATGAAAGAAAAAGCTTACAAAAGTATAAAATCCCTTGGAAAATGTGTTAAAAAATGTGCAATAATTCCAACGTCCTTATTTATAAAGTTAAAAATCCACAGTGAAAAGGGGAATTATGAATTTTCCTCTTTGCCTAATTGAATATGTGCCTCCTCTGGTATCCACCGCTAAAAAACTCCCCTTTTAAGCCCAGGCAGCACAAAGTGTTATTTAAATAGTTTGATGCCTTTCCTAAGACGTGGCCTCGTCCAATCATGGTGAGGAGAGAAAAAGGGACGAGCTTATCCTTTTAGTGCGCAGGGGGAGACAGAGAGGAGGGGGACTGGACGAGGGACCTGCGTCTGTGCGCCGCAATCAGACCCTTAATGGTGCTGTGTTTCCTCTTCCAGCTCCCACCCATCACATCTCTGAGGCACTTTCACCTCTTAGAGAATGTTTCGGAATATTTCAGAACTCATATTTTCACAAATATTAGCAATTAAGCTTCTAAAAATCAGTCGGAGAACTCAGTGAGCTGAACAGAATCAGATTCAATAGATAAATATCTCAATAAAATATATTTTGTTAATCTTCTACCTTTGTACAAACAGATTTGTTATATATTTTGGGTATTTTTTTTCTATTTTAATTTGGTGTTATGTTCTCTGATGGACTGGTGAGCTTCAGTTTCTGGGATTGCCTAGTTGCAGTTCCAGCTTCCACCAGTAGGAGCCGACGTGAGTTCACAGCAGAAATGCCTGAGGCTTTTCAAGGTGGAGCTGCTTAACACCTGGACTTATTACGGGGATTTCATTGATATTTTTGGTGCTTATTAAATACGCTACTGCACAGAGTGTTAGATTTGTAATATTGTATCCTTATTTAGTGGGAAAGGACACATTTCACACAAGCTAAATATAACCAGATCCATATTTGTTCTTTAATATCTATATAAATTTTGTTGGTATCCAACAGTCTTCTTTAGTTAAAACTGTTCCAAATCAACAGGTTTTTCTTATCTTTTAGACCAGGCTGATATTGAACAATAGAGTTGTGTTTTATGTAGTTTATTGGGTCAAACGTTTTGGGTCTCCTTGTTATTGGAATGACCAATATTCCTAATGCTTGAGGAGATTTGATTTGGTGTCTCAAAACATTCATCCCTTAGGGAAATAAAGATACGCAGATTTTTAAGGAAACCTTTATACATAACACTTAAGAAGCACGAATTAAAACACTGGACTAGAATAACAAAAGACAATTAGGAAACTCAAACCAAGACTTATTTGAAAACCCAGAACTCCAAACAATATTAGAAATCGACCCTTTGCACGTGACGTCACACTATCCAGAACTCCGCCCACTCCGCCATGATGGACGTCAAAAAAAGGGGGGAAAAACCCCAATAAGCTTCTTTAAAGCTAGTCTAAAAACAGACATCTGTAACCTAATATCGCTTCTATTTAGTTGATTTCGCAGTAAAAATGGTCACATGGTGCTTCGCGGTCGGCTGCACAAACAGACAAGGATGCAAACCAAACTTGTCATTTTATTCGCGACCGGCAGCCTTCAGTGTATTTGCAGCAAACGCTTTTTATAAGGTAAGAATGTTAACGTTCATATCCTTTATAAGTAAGTGTGAAAGATATCATCGCATTAGGGAGAAGGTCGTCTGTAACCGTTAGTAACCATGGAGACAGTGCCGCAAAGTCACGTAGCCTAACGTTTTCGTACGTTTTCTATCCTGCTCCAGTGGAAGGGAAAACGCTGTTTATCTCGACTCGAACAAGTAGAAGCCATGAATAAACTTGACAAAAACAACTTTGGAAAACAATTTCATTCGCTCTTGTTCAACACTCCAGTCCTTCACTTCCGATGTCCATCATGGCGCCTCCAATGTTTTAGTGACGTGGTTGCAAAGGGTCAATATGGCATTCTCCTATATATGACAACCAGATTTAATTTGAATAAAAATGTTTAAGATATTTAGAAGAAAGTGACATAGATAAAAAGGATTAAAGAATTTAAAGAACAAGAAAATGATGAGCACCGTCTTTTCTCAAGCATTGACAGATGGGTATTCAGAAAGTGAAGTTCTTTGAGCTGCGTAGTTTTTCCTCTTGATTTGTAAGACCCACACATGTCTGTGTGCTGTAATAGGCTTCAGAGCTTTGTGCTTTAACAGAGATGGAGGAACTGGATGATGCTGAAGGCCAGTTCAGATGTCCTGGGATGGAGCGGTACCCTGAGGTCAAAGTCAACCTGACTTCTTTGGTGCCAGAGAGTCTGTCTGGGATCAGGACTCTTCATTTAAGGTGCTTGTTTCAGCCTGTGGAGGAGAAAGTTTTACTCCTACAGGTATTTTGATAGTTAACTGGCCTGCTGTGTAATACAAAAGATTTATCACAATGGATATGTGTTAAGCAAAAAGGGCGATTTGAGTCTGGTTTATTTCTTAATCTGAGCTTCTGCAGATATCAGCTTTTTGGTCTGTAAACCCTGCAGGTGGAAATTAGCATGTTTTTTGTTATAATCTGGTATGTCTGCATCTCTCACTTTAAAAGGTTAATGAAATGTTGTACATTGTCTCTATAAACAGCATAAACAGTATTAAATTTATGCAAATGACAAACTGAATGCAAACTGGGGAAAAAGCGCTCACAACGAGAACAGTTTTAAAAAGGAAATCTGAGACCATAAAGTAAAA
Organism: Xiphophorus couchianus; assembly: GCF_001444195.1. Classification (NCBI taxonomy): domain Eukaryota; kingdom Metazoa; phylum Chordata; class Actinopteri; order Cyprinodontiformes; family Poeciliidae; genus Xiphophorus; species Xiphophorus couchianus. Next base: position 5,741,840 of record NC_040242.1, on the reverse strand, counting down.
TTAGAACATAAATTGTGCTTTAAATAGCAAAGAAAAACAACAACAAAAAGAAACATGAATGAAAATGAGCAAAAAGTAACCTGATCAAAATTTTAAAAAACAAGAAATGATAGAAAGGAAGTCTGCAACATACAACAACACATTTTAGGCAGAAAAAAGGAGGAGTAAACATCCACCAAAAAAAACAAATCCGCCAAAAATATTTTAAGTTAATAGAAAATATATATGTAAATATATATTCCTGAGTCAAAAATTTGCTATAAAAAACACAGAAATTCTCTAGAAAAAAACTTGAAAATGTATGAGTTTGAAAAACTGCACATTTTCTAGAAAAAAATGGAAATTTTTAGACTAATATCAGAAATCTTCTAGAAAAAACTGGGAAAATTCTCAGCTGCAAAAGTGAACTTTTGAAACTCAGAAATTTCCAAAACTTTCTGAGATTAATGTTGAAATTTCTGAGTTCTTTGACCTCAAGAAATAGGTCAAGGAGGAAAGGTAGAAACAACAAGAAGAAAGAAATAAAATTGTGAAGTACAAGTGTCTACACGTTGTCACCCGAATGTCATTAACATTTACGTACAGGAAATTGATGAGCTACATTTTATGACAGCTGAACAAAATTTTCCGTGACCTCCACCCTGCTCTCTTCCTCTACCCGGCCTCAGGCTTCTTTCTGATTCTTGATTGTTTGACACGTCAGGAAGGCGTTTGACACCTGCAAGTCACCTTCTGGTGTCAAAAAGAGGATGAGCAAAGTTGAGTATTCACTGGAAAAAACACTAATGCCTGATTGGCTGTGTTCAAGCTAAAAGGAAGTGATAGCAGGTGGAGTAATTTGCTTGTTGACTGGGATGAATTCCAGCACCGCTCACAGAATACAGCAAAACTGGGTCAACATCCAGATAAACCTATCAACATTATTGTGTTTCTGTTTTACTCCACAGTACCTCCTTGCAGTTTATCACAGATTAGATGTCCCTTTTTTTTGTCAGTTGCTCATTTTTACGCTAAATCTATTAACGTTTCATATCATCCTCATAAAAGAAAAAAACAGGAAAGTTTGTTTAAACAAAAAAAATAGCAAAAATGGAGCAGAGAAGAGAAATACAGATATGGACACAATGAAAACAAACATAAAGCTGTTCTTTAAATAGATAACGTTATCTAGAATGTTCTCCCCAAAGCTTTAATCTGTATTTAAAAAAAAGTACAGACTGCAGATTTGATGTTGCACAAACTGGATGCAAAAGAAAGAAGGAGGACTTTTTCCAACTGTTTAAAATTTTAATAATTAATTCAGGGCTCTGCAGCCTGCAAGTCTGGAGCTGCAAGTTACTCTTTGGTCTGTTCACAACGACTATTCATATGTTTGGCTTTTGATATAATAACAACTATGTGCAGGTCTGATATAAAAAAACAGAAATGTAATGTTTCACTGCAAAAAAAACAAAAACTTACCAAGTATTTTTTGTTTAGCTTATAGTGCAAATATCTTAGTACACTTGAACAAGACAAAGCAAATTTACAAGTAACTTTACAGTAAGAAATGTGAGCTTGTTTTAAGGCAATAATTCCTTAATATTAACAAAAGAGTTTTAGTTATTAGTGGAATAATCAGCTAGAGGAACAAGACATTTTAATTTATGATACTGTAAAAATGTCTTGTACTACTTGCAGATTATTTTACTTATAACTAGTAATTTTTCATCAATTTTAAGGATTTATTGCCTTGAAACAAGTAAAATTATTTGTAAATTTGTTTGGTCTTATGATATTTGCACTAAAATTAGACCAAAATACTTGGTAAGTTTTTGTGAATTTCCTGGAGTAGATGAAAAGTTGTCTTTTGTCAAAATTTAAATGAGTTGTTAGTGCTCAAAAATCCAACCATGACCTTGTTTTTTTGCATTAACCAAATTCTAATAGCGTAACCACATTACCCTCAAACTTTTACCCAAATCTTAATAATGTCCCATTTCTAAACTTCTGATATTCGCCGTGGCTGCACTTTTTAAATGTTCCACTTGAATTCATCATGTAAAAACAGAAACATTTGCGTCGAGCCTGTACTTGGGCTTTGCTCTTTTCACTCTGAAAATATTTTGAAAACACCTTTAATCTTTAAAAAGAGCAAAGTTATTCTTTCCAGATGAGCTCGAAGAAAAAGAACTGACCTAGATTTCATCATCTCTCATTTTCATCGCCAATGAGTTTCTGATAACGGCCAAACCTTTGACCACATGTGCTGACAAATCAATTACAGTATCCATAAGAGCGGGCTAAACAGGGATTCATGTTGCATGTGCGTCATGTTTTGGACCCGGTTTAAAAAGAAACTCAAACCTGGGCTTCATTTTCTTTTTGCAAAAATTTAATTTCTCCATTTTGAATGAGAATAAGAATGCCATAATTAAAAAAAAGCTCTTACATGATTTGAAATAAAATAAATATTTTAATTTGTGCCTGACTTGAACCAAACAGAAGCAAAAGCTGAACAAGCTGAACAGCTATAGCATTTTGGCACTTAGTTTATGTCTAATTGAATTCCTGTTTTCACCTGTTTTGCGTCTTTTTAGTCCCGGATTTTTGATTTGTCAAACCTAAAATATGCCAAAATAGCGCTGGACATTTAGCATACTGCACATTTAAAATTATTTATCTGGCACTGACCGGTTTCCACTTGAGCTACGACATGATATGACTGCAGCGGTGTCAAACTCATTTGGTTTTGGGCCAAATCAAGACCATGAATGCTCTAAAACGCCCGGTTGTTCCAGAATGTATTGATAAAACCTGTTGACAAACTCCTAAAATATCAATGAATTCTTAAAATTAAATAATGTTATAGAACATATTTTCACTTCCTCCAGGATTTTCTGATTCTTTTTGGGGGGTTTTGGAATAAAAATCTAAGTGTTTGTGGTTTTAATCTGGAAATATTTGCGCTTATTCATGACGATAAATGTGACCTATTATTATTCGCTGTATAGATCATGGACTATAATCTGACATCAATTGAAACTGAGGCAGTTTAGTACAAGAAAGAAAGTTTTTGACAATTTTTGAGAAAAATCTGCAATAAACTCCCAATTATGTATTACACATTTGTTGATTTTGGGTGAATTTTCACAATAGTTCTCAAGAATCCGGAGGGACGGATAGATATAATTTGGCACTAAGCAGGTAAAAACTACATTGATTTGATTGATAAATCAAGAGAGCCACATAAAAAGCTACGACGGGCAAAGATTTGACCCACAGGAATTGAGTTTGACACGTGTACTCCTGTATTACTCAAATAACTTGAAACACATTTGTTTCAACACATCAGTGAAAATAGTAAGTAAATTGTACTTTTCTTTTCTGTGTAGTTGAACTTGTTTTTAAGTCAGAATGTTAAAATACTTCCAAATAAAAAGATGACCTGTGCTTTTCAGACTATTTATGACAAATGCAACTAGACATGATATTCTCTGTACCGCAAAATCTCTTTTCAGCGCTGTTTTCAGATGAGTTCCCACCCTCTCTTTTCTCCCATTAATTAAAATCAATTACTTACTCCTTGCAGTCTTTATCCATAACATTATAATAGGTCAGGGTCATTAGTCACTCAGGAAAAGACTCTGGCAGCAACAGGTTCAGCTGCTCAGTGAAATCTAAATATCTAACAACGTATAGGAATGCTACGTTGATGCAATTCCATCGTCACCGTCTTCGGCTGTTATGATGTGATCCAGCTTCTTTTCATGGATTTCTGTGGGCAGTGTAATTTGTATTTCTCAGGGTTGAGGAGAAAAAAAAGATGTTTGGATGTTCTGAATCATCTAATACTGGCTGTGAGCGTAACTGCAAAGTTTATTCTAATGGGGCTTCCAGTAAAATGCTTTCCCCAAATTTGGTCAGTTAACACAAAAAGCTGTTCAACAGCTGTTTGCTCCTAACTTCGGAGTTACACCACCAGTAGCCTTGAAATTAAAACTTTTAGTTTAGACTGCCTGTGATACTGCTCTTGTGTAGGGTATATTTATTACATTTTACAGCAGAAAACAAAAAATGTGACATTGAAGATCACAATTTGTGCATAAAACATAGAAATAAAGCTGTTTTGTTTGTGTTTTATTTAAATAGCCACATGGTATAGCATGGCTAATGCTAATGAAACTATTAGTTAGCAATTAGCAATGTCCAAATATCTGCGAGGAAAGTAGCTCCTGCCACATATTTTGTCAATGTCCGTTTTCCAAGAACAACAGCTACGGTACTCACCAGCCTGCATTGAGTCTCCATGGCAACCAGTTCAGTACTGGCTCAGGACATTAGCTTAGCATTCTTTATTTATAGCCGTGAACAAATTCAGGGGCTGCATCCTTCGAAGGCCGGATTTGTAGGCCGATTACATCACAGCGAGGCGACCGAAATCGAAGACCCCTCCAAATGTGGCCTTCTTTTCCCCAGATTTGAAGGACAGGTCCGGTGTATCCTTCACGGCCCAGCGTATCCCATAATTCATTGCGAGTCGGCGGTGAAGAGTGGCAAATTATTTTGCTACACTACACTTTAAGATGACACCAGATGACTTTTACAACGTTTTTAGGCGAGAATGTAGCTCTGTAAGTCTCAAATATCTTCTCGGTTCATCAATACATCACCTAATTGCAAGATTGCTGACATTTTCGGACATGTCTGCTCCCGCTGCTTTAACAGGCAGCTCCCCTCGCCAGCTGCCAGCTGGCCTGGCGGTCCAGGTTCGGCACATTGTTATAAAAACTCCCTCTTACTTTCCCCGATGACTGGAAGTTAAATATTCCAGTTCTAGTTGTAAAATGTTTGCTTCACTAAAGTAAACCAAACAGTAAAAACAAACTTCGGCTCTGTTCTTTTTTTTCATCCGCTTCACGCTGTCATGGTTGCTAGGCAACATGTGTTACACTGAAGCGCGGGCTATGCAGCTAGCTGAAGGCTATTCCTGTCCGAACTCACAGTTTTTCTTTTCCAGTCGTCGTTTATTCACTGTCTTCAAACTTAATAGCCGAACAATTGGCTAGTAATATTTTTTTTTGCCATTGTTGGTCATATTTTTCTGGATCTATTTCAGCTTTGGAAATGAATCTTTCCTTTTTGAGCAATTTGTCATTCTAGAAAGTGTGCTACAACACAACCAAAGAAGAGCAAAGAAAGCACGAAGCTCCTGGAGCCCAAAATAATCCCCCCAGTTTAAGAAATGTGTGTGTATGCATTCTCAAATCTACATTAAAATTTGTTGCTGTTCTGTTGACCCAATTAAATGTAACTGGATAACATTGAAGTCAGATCAGAGAACATCAACGGTATTAAGTGACAGGTTGATTGAGTTGAGGTTGTTTTAATAGATGTTAATGAAAACCCACTGGTCTGGATTTGGTCTAAATGATAAAGGGAGTTATTTGAATATTCAATTTCTTTCCTGGTTTTACTCTCCCGGAGCCTCACATGTTTGGACGTCATAAAACGAATCATGTTTGGAAGTTTAAAGAGTTTAGGTTTTGTTCTCGCAGACATAACTCTAGGAAAATGTCAAACAGTGGACAGCCTTTTCTGGCTTCACACTGCCAGAAACAAACAAACTGTATTGACTTTAGCAAGAAGAGCAACAGACATTGTCTACAACATTTTTCAGAACATAAAGTAGAGTAGGTCACTTTCTGCGTCAACATTCATGACACACCTTGGCAATGCGCATAAATATTCCCCGGGGCTCCTTCCAAACACCATGTCTTTTACTACTTTGTCAAATTTCAAATAATAAAACTAAAGTAGACAGCAGATTAAAAAATATTGTTTTCAAATGTTGAGCTAATTTGTTGAGCAAAAAAAATCTAAATCCACCTGGTCTTATGGTTGAACGATTATTAAACTGTGATTAATCACATTTATTATGGTTGTGTTCAGTTTTATTAGCCACACACAAAACTAATAATCTGTAAAAGCAACAATTCAACATTTACTGGTGGGTTTTAGATGACGTAGCAGATGGGGGTTAGGAAGTAAACGCAGCCTGTTTACTTCTGTTGATCCAGCTTCAAAATGCCTAAAATCTGTGTCATGTATGGTTGTTCCAGCCGTTCTAATAGACAGAAAGATAAACGTTATTTTTGTGTTTCGACGGTACTTGGCTACAAGGGAGTTCATTTTAAAAAACTTACTAAACAAAGACGAGAAAAGTATGTCAACAATCTACGGCTGAAAGTAAGAGGTGTAGAAACTAACAATGCCAGAGTGTGCAAATAAATAAATATCAAATATCACTTTGATTATTTGATATTTTCAAATTTCCTGTCAACTTTAAACATTTTTTAACTCAAAAACACGACGAGCCGCTGGATGAATGACTGCCCTATCCAACCACCGGGCTTAGCAAGTTTCCTGAGGGAAACCTTGATGTTCAGAGGTGTCAATGTTTTTCTGTTTTTCTCTTCACTTTGACTAGATTTCAGTGCCATTTTCCCCAAAGATAATTTCTAAGTTTATTTATAAATATATATTAAAAAAGCACGAGCATGAGCAGAAGTGTATCAGTCCAGACCTGCTGGGCCAAATAAAGCCACACAGTTAGATGAGTGTTGTCAGTTGCTTGGAGTTGGGTGTGGATCAAAAGTTGGCAGTGACACGCACAGTTAAAAATATATATAAAACCAGCGTCTTAACAAGAGTTATGTGTGCAGTGCTTGCAGGTACAGGCTCTTTAAAAGCTCGGGGAAGCAAAGGTTACTCATCCTGGTATCTTAGAAGGTGTAATCATTTTGCTGAAAGATATTTAACGTGCTTCATTTACTCATTGTGTCTGAGCCTGCTGTCGTTAGCCATGCTCTGCTTTGAAGGTTAATGCTTTGGCTGATCCTTAGTCTGAAGGGAACATTATGTTTTTAACCTGCAGCTGTTCAGATTATTTTGTGCTTTATTAGATATTGGTTTTCTTCACGTTACTTTTCTCACGTGTGAGATTTAGTGCACGATTATGAGTTTGTAATGAATTATTAGTGAACAATGAGGCACGAGTTAAGAGAGTCTCACACCTGCCTTCATTCCAAGCAAAGAAACCAGATTTATTCTGTAATGTAGCACACAGTACTTTACGAAATTATTCACGCTCTTTATCTACTTTTTTCACATTTTGTCATCTTTCAACCTCAAAGTCTTTTTAGATGTGCCTACACATTTTTTTTGCACAATCTTAGTTTCCTTAAATAAGCATTTTCAAGTTTTGTCATGTGGATTCCTAAAAAAAACTACAACTATGCATACATTTAAAACCAGGTGTTTAAAGAAATAATTTGGTTAATCTTACTTGATTTAAAACAGGGAGTTTAGTCTGATTTAATGTGAGACAATAGGGAAGAAAAGGTTTTTATTCAAAGTGTAAAAATCTGGTTTCAACTGAAGCTATACTTCCACAAAGCAATTATTTATCACTATGATGAGCCATTTGGGAACTTCTAACTTTTATCTTTGATACTATAATAACCCGACTCAACAGGGAAGGAAAATGAAATGTTTTTATTCTATGGTGAAAAATTATGGAGCACCCTAAGGAACATGGGTAAAAATGTTTCCTTTGCGTTACCTCGCAATGCTTTTGAGTTCCCAGTTTATGTATACAGTCACAAATGTCAATTTGAAATTTCAAATATATAAATATTTATAGAGCCTCAGTGAAAACATGTTTATATATTCTTAAGTCTTTGGTGCAAAAACTGATTAAAAATTAATTTATTCACTGAATGTTTGTCTGTTTGTGTAAGGTTGACCATTAGTAAAGACTACCAACACAAACAAAACAATCAAAACTGTCAGATATAACTGTAGTATCCCATGAAAATAACTCAGAAATAGTTTGGATGTAGTTTTTCTTTCTTACAGAACGTTTGCTTGCATCTTAGAAGGGATGGAAAGAGATGGAAATCCTATGTTTGGCCTATTTTGCTTTTGCATTTTGCACATAGGCTTGTGGTGCGTTTCTGTCCTAAAGAAAAAGATATATCTTACGGCCCCTGGCCTCTTGAGGCTGTGCAAGCTCCTTTTTTTTGTTATGCAGGTTCAGCTGTGAGGGCACACCTTTCTGATTGGCTGCCTCGAGGCTGCAGGAGAGCAGCCACCCCATTGGACCAGTAGAGAATTGCAAGCCAATCAGACCTTGATGAGCCTCACCTGCTCCCTATAAAAGGCTCCTGAAATAATTCCCCCAGTGGGGCAGCTAGTAGGAAGAGGTTTTGTTAAGCTGTCCCCCACCCTTGGTGCTTACAACTGCTTTGGGCAGTTTTGAACTATTTGTTCTAGCTTGTTCTGCTAAGTAGTTTGAATCTGCTTTAGATTGATTTTATACAAGCTAGAAGCTTGTGTTTGGGAGGTTTGGTGCTCCCTTTTTGTCCTTTATTTTGGGTTGTTTTGAGTTTATTTTAGACTGACTTGTTTGAACATTTTGTAATTTAATTTGCACTTAACCATTCTTGAATTTGTTAGCCCTATTCTTTTGTTTTAATTGGGTTAAGTTGTATTGTGTTTTGGTTTTGTGAAATCATTTTTTGTAATAAAAACCTTTACATTCCACTTATTTTCTCTGGACACATTTTATAGTAATGCCCCTGAACCTTGGGGGCGTAACAATATAAAACTTCATATCTCACAAATGAGATGGAAAACCCTCATGAAAACCTTGTATTATAGTAGAAAGTACGGTGGCCACCATAAGAAAGACTTTCAGTCTGATGTACTGATCAGTTCATACCACATGAACTGATCAGTACATTATTGCGAGAGAATGCAAGAGAAGACATTTTTTTCCCCATGTCCCCAAAGGGGGTTTGTAAAAACTAACTTACAGATAGGAAATGGAAAAAAACCCATAATGGATTGGTAATAAAGGTGTTTGTGGATGGATGTATGTACAATGTTTTGATGCATATTCCATGTTGGCAAAACCAACAAAAATATGGAGGCCACACATGCTAACAAACCTTCACAGCTTTGTGAAGTCCTTGTAATGTTTTTGTAAGTTGATTGAGCATCTTATTATGTTTGTTCATATGAACTGTACATGAAGATTCACTGATAAATTAGCAGTTACCTGCTCTGGAGTTCAGTTTCTTTACAAAAGGCTTATAAGAGGCCAGTTTTTTTAGGCCGAGAACCCCCTTTCAGAAGGTTTGGTCTCTGAAGGACAAATCCTTTGTTTACTAAATCTGTCTGACAAAACAGATGTTAGCATTTCTGTCACGCAGGCATTCATTTCTGTGTTTATTCAGAGCCTTTCTGTTTGCAGGTCCGTGTTTAACGTTTTATCTCCTGGCTTTAGCATGATCAACCCTTTTGAAGCAGACTGCCTCCTCCAAAATGTGTTGTTTTAGTCTCCATGAGAGTTATTCAGATACAAAAAGATAGATTCTGCCTTTTGTAATGTTGCTTTAAAACATTTTACGGAGCTAATCTTTAATACATCTGTGTCTCTGAGTGAACACTGAAAGTCAAACAGAAGGATTTGTGCTGGCTAACGACCAGGCTTACAGAAAACGATTCATTTGCCTCCCATTCAATTTAAACTGCAGTTCTCAGCAGCTTCTGTTTCTATATGATCCACCTGAATCAAATTAATGGCTCATTAGACACCTGCAGAGCTTCATATCAAAAACCGAGTAACTAATTAAACCATTCAGGCGCCTTTGAATAGGAATGCATTTATAATCTGCATTGTAGTGGCTCTCAAAAACAGAGCTGGTAACTTCTAGTGTCAATATTGGGTTTTCAATAACCAGTGATTGGAAATAGAAAGTATGGTTTGATTGATTTTGATCTTTAGATTCAGATTAGTTTTGTTTGTTTTGAACCATTTGTCTTTGTCTTGACTACCGAAAACGACTCGACGTTGTCAAGATTGTTGAGGTTCAGCACTGACTCTTTGGTTTTTAAAGTTTTGTTTTTAGTAACTGGATGGATTTGATGAAATGTCAAATGTTTTTACACTTAACATTTCTTTGTTATTAATCAAGCTTGTGGAAGTACGGAATTTTGTGATTTTTAAACCTTTTTTTATTTCTTTTGTCTTCTTACGACTTGGCAATAAATCAATTTTTGGTTTTGAAAATGTTATTTTTGGAAAATATTTTGTCATTTATTTTTTACAACTGAGTACTAGGGTCACTGTACCAAAATAAAAATTCTTTTTTTTTTCCTCAGAGTTTTTGCGGCGCTAGTGGCTCGTATTTTTTTGACAGTAGGCAGACAGGAAAGAGGGTGAGGAGAGGGGGGAAGACATGCGGCAAAGGTCGTCGGGACCGGGAGTCGAACCCGCGACGTCCGCGTCGAGGACTAAGGCCTCCAAACGTGGGACGTGTGCCACCACAGCATGCCCCCAAAATAAAAATTCTTAAAGTGACTTCTATTACATCTGAATTTATTCAGTTTTATGTATGTATTGGTAATTTATTAAGCTTTTTGATTGACCCTGTATTTTAAAATAGCTTCTGCAAACTCTGAGTCAGCCTTTTAAACCGATTTAGTTTAAAACAAGTTGGTAAATGCACCATTTATTAAGATTATTCTGTTTCATTACATAATTGAGTTGCAGGTGTCACTGAAATATAAGAAAATGTTTGATCATTCTACTGATATAAACAATTTCTGTATGCTTAAGCCAAAATGTTTGATCATTTACATATTAACTTTTTAAGCAGTTCATGACAAACGCAGATCTCTCTGACTCAGGAAAACCCCTTTGGTAAACATTCCACCTTCAAATTTTCATACTTGGCTGCAAAAGTGCACAATTCTTATTTGGGGGGGATTTTGACTAATTCTTCCTGCATAAGCTTCTTACTCCACCTGCACATGGCGCTTATTCTGTCTGGGGTACACACCGAAATTTCCTTTGTGTACTTTGAGAAGTGTTTATCCCTTAGCCCACATTTGTCAAACTCAAGGCCCGAGGGCCAGATCTGGGCCGCCGGAGGTTTTTATGTGGCCCTCTAGATTCCAAATTACATCAATAAGTCCCTCTAGTTTCTCACAAATCCACAAAATTTACGCAAAATTAACAAATCCTCACATTTTCTCTGATTTGTTTCTCAAAATTGATTAAAAACATTGGGTTTAAGCGACTGCTGCCTCAGTGATTGATAAGGTGATTAATCACCTTATCAATTGTTAAAATTCCTTTCAAATATTTCTAAATTACCACAGCAAAATCTGTGATTTTGATTGCAAAAAAAACTCCACACAAACACAATCACAAAATCCTGAATGGATTGATCAGTGTGAAAAGATGCTCAATATTATTTAATTTCAAGAAACACTTATTGAAAGTTGAAACAAACAGCTATTTATTGATATTTTAACAGTTTAATTAGTGTAAAACTCATTTTCGTTTTGGGCCAAATAAAGGTCATGAATGCTCTTAAAGGCCCGGTTATTTCAGAATGTATTGATAAAACCTGTTCACAAACTGTTAAAATATCAATTAATTCTTAAAATATAATAATATTTAACATCTTTTCAGTCCCTCCAGAATGTCATGATTCTTTTTGTGATTTTCTTTGCAATAAAAATAAAGGTGTGTGCAATACTAATTTGGAAATATTTGCCATATTTGAGCTTATCTATGACTGTAACTATGACTTTTAATTACTCCCTATGTAGATTGTGGATTATAATCTGACATTAATTAAAACTGAGGCAGCTGTTTAGTACAAGTAAGAAAGTTTTTGACAATTTTTGAGAAAATAAGCTCCCAATTATTAGCTCAAAAACGTGTGGGGGTTTGTTGATTTTGCGTGACTTTGCACAATCCTAAAGAAATTGGAGGGACTGATTGATATAATTTAACAGTAAACAGATAAAAACTGCATTGATTTGATTGATAACAATATTTAGGCTCACTTAGTGTGTAGTCTGGAATCTATGGGGCCACATAGAAAGCTATGGCGGGCCAGATTTGGCCCACAGGCCTTGAGTTTGACACATGTGGTTTAGAGGAAAGGTTATCTTCTGACAACTCAGATAAATTCAAAATAATTTCTATTATAAAGAAAAGTGCAAGTTTAGTTAGTTTCATTTTCCGTCGTTGGCTTAAACGTAACCTCGACACCTGTAAGTATGTTCTTCCTGATTCCTGTTATTCACAAAAATATCTGACATGCTTGTGCATTTCCATGAGCTGCTATGAGATTTTCAGTCTAACTTTCAATAAGAATACTACACACAGCATTTATTTAAAAAAAAGTAAAGCAAAAATGCCTCACAGGATTTAAATACTTAGTTATTGGCTGTTTGAGTAGTAAAGCTGTCTGGCCGGTTTACCACACTGCAATTAGCTGCAATTTTAAAACCATAGTTGTAACCTGAAGAGTGAAAGGTGGCTCTGGCTTGCTTTCTTCCCCGCTATCCAAGACTTTTGTTGCTAGAATAGCTTCAAAACAGCCACGATTTCTATTCCCTAAAAGAAGGAATAGTAAATGAAAATTCTTTCAGTCTGATGAAAAACCTCTTGTTCTCGATAGAGGCAGAGAGTAAGCAGAAATTACTCAAGTAAGAACAGCACTACTAAATACAGATTTTTACTCAATTAAAAAGCACTGTTTATGTTTTTCTACCGTGTTGCAGCACTGGCCTTTGTTCAACACATATTTCTTCTATTGACTTTTTGCAAATACGTCACTTAATCATTCCAGGCGCCATGATGGAAGTCGGAAGAGAGGATCGGGAGTATTGAACAGAGCAACTGAAATTGTTTTCTAAAGTTGTTTTTGTCAGTTTATTCATGGCTTCTACTTGTTTGAGTCGAGCTAATTTGTCTGTGAAAGTAACACACCTGGTTGAGGCTCGTAGACGGAGGTATTTATAAAAGTTGGACATAGCTAGCTTAGAAACCGACCAACACCTTCTCCATACTGACCTTTTGATCAAATTATCGACTCTGCCTGATTTCACACCACATGATTTATGTCACTATGTCATAAACAGCGTTTCCCCTTAAACCGGAACAGCCTTTAAAACGTACAGAAGACGAGGTGGTAACTAGTTTTAGTTTTTTTTCCCAAACATGCTGGGCTACGTGACAGTGCGGCACTGTCTCCATGGTTACTAACGGGTAGTAGCGTACCTTCGCCATTTGATATCTTTCTAATCCTACTTACTTATGAAATGAATGGCCGTTAATCTTCTTGCAAAAAGTGTTCGCTGCAAATCCGCGGTTACACCGAAGGCTGACAGTCATTATGATTAACGGCTGCTATCCATCGCCGCTGCATCTTTCCTCGTTAAAAGTTATAAAATAAGATGACGAGCTTAGTTTTCACCTTTGTCTATTGTGCGACCGAAGGCGCAGCACCCTGTGACCATTTCTAAAGTGAAATCAACTAAATTAAAGCAATATTACATTACCACATGTGTGTTTTTTCACAGGCTTTACAGGAGCGCATTGGTTGTTTTGACATCCGTCATGGCGGAGTGGGAAGAGTTTCAGAGAGAGCAACGTCACATGCAAAGGGTCAATAGGAGACTAATAAAGTTACCTTGACAGAGTGGATCAAACATTTACATTCCAGAGTTTCTGGTTCTGCATCCCTTCGAGTGGAGATGGTTTCTCACTGGCTCGACAGTTTTAATGTGTTTTTCTTTCTTTCTTTTTTTAATTTAACCAGTACAAGTCACATTGGGATAACAGTTTGTTCCAGACTGACAGTGCAGGTTAAGAGAGGGCGAGAAACAGCACAACAATCAAATCACACATAACAAAAATGTTTTCCAAATGAATTAATTAATGAGAAACATTTACAGCTACATGCTTATTCCTAAAAGAAAAAATTGAGAAATCTTTTAAAAGTGTGTCAAGGACAATGTACTCTTACTACTTAGGTCACTTGTTAGGCTCAAAGGAGTTTGATGAAAAAGTTACTCATTACAGAAATGTTTTGAGGTTCTGTTCTTCATCGTTTGCACACTTCAACAATCGGAAAAAATGTGCTTCCTGGAACATCTCGTCAAACTACGCACCCCAGTAAACACACGATAAATATAACAATATTTTAGAGAAAATATTTCCGGGAAACGATTTTTAAATTCCTCCTTTAGCAGAGTTGAGACTAACCAGGCCTCTGTTGATGGGGTAACTGAGCAGCTTGGCTGCAGAACAACAACCAAACAAAGGGAGCCGGTTCAGGGTCATGAACCCAGAAGAAAAGGACCTAAAGTCCAAGGAAGAGGGCAAAGATGTTGACATATACACAGGAAACTTCTATGTTTCTGCTTAAACTCATAAAACTCTACAGTACAACAGAATTTAAAGCAGCTCTGACGTCCATTTGAAAGATAAATAGTCAAAACTACGTCACTCACATGGACAGTGTCATGCAATGCTTCCAAAGTTGGAGTAGTTTTTTCCACTTCTAGAGTTACAAACATACCATACAGTTTCTAAACATCAATACTTTTGCTGCTTTTTAAGGTATTGTAAGTGTAAAGAAACTATAAGGTATTCACAATACAGGTACATCTAAAAAAAACATTAAATCAGGGGTGTCGAACTATTTTTGTTTGGGCCAAATCAAGATCATGAATGTTCTTAAAGGGCCGGTTGTGCCAGAATGTATTGATAAAACCTGTTCACAAACTGTTAAAGTATCAATGAATTCTTAAAATTAAACATTATTGAACATATTTTCAGTCTTTCCAGGATTTTGGGATTCTTTTTGTAAATTTTTTTGCAATAAAAATCAAAGTGTTTATGGTGCTAATGTGGAAATATTTTCAATATTTGTGCTTATTTATGACGGTAAATGTGACTTTTTACTCGCTGTATAGATAATGGACTATACTCTGACATCAATTAAGGCTGAGGCAGCTGCTTAGTACAAGTAAGAATGTTTTTGACCATTTTTCAGCAATAAACTCCCAATTATGTTTTGGCGCAAAAAAGTGCAGGGATTTTCACAATAAATCTCAAGAAACTGGAGGGACTGATTGATATAATTTGGCAGTAAACAGACAAAGACTACATTGATTTGATTGATAACAAAAATATTTAAGCACATTTAGTGTTTAGTCGAGAATCTAGAGGGCCACATAAAAAGCTACTGTGGGCTAAATTTGGCCCACAGGCCTTGAGTTTGTCACAAGTGCATTATAATATGGCAAAGTTTAATATTTTTTGTGTCTCGTTTTAAAAGTTTTAATTCACACACATATAGGGAAATATTTCAAGCCTTCATTTCATGTGATTTAATGAAAACCCAAAATTCAGAGCATTTGGGCCTTCTTTGGCTTAAATTACAATATTGGTAAAGCATTGCACATTCCTGTGTGCTCTCGAATTATGGCATTCGAGAGCACACGTTTTTTAGTTTGAAAGCAGGACTTCATGTTTTTTTCCTCAAAACTTGTAACGCTTTTACTCAAAACTTCTGTTTTCTTTCAAATATTCATTCTGCTTTCTCAAACTTTTCTCTTCCCGCTCAAAACGTCTCTCTGCTCGGATCACATTTTCGCTTGCGAATCATTTTTCTCCTTTTTGGAGCAAAACAGCACCGTCGCCTAGCAACCTCTCAGCCAATAGAATGCAAGTGTTGTACTGGCTGCGTTTGTTTCCCACTAGTGGGCGTGCCTGTGTGGCTACGATCAATTGTAGCAACCTGCGCTACACCCTCCCTCTCTCCCTTACTCGTCCGTTTACTGATGGATTTCCACTAAAATGAAAATGTGTTTCTCTCAAATGATAAAATTCCCCCATAAAAATGGGGTTGAATCTGGGTAAAATCTGTCCTTGCTTAAATCTCTGTGCACCAACAATATGTTTAATAACAGTGAAGCAAAGCATAACAACACCTGTGGCCCAGCTGTTCAGCTACAGCATGCTTCATAGCATCTTTTTAAAATTTATTATCTTAGAAAGAGATTTTTAATGAAACGTATTTTATAGTAAACCTGCTATTTTGAGAAGCTTTTTGGACTGAACCCTTGTGCATATTGTGAATAATGAATAGGTGCATCGCACGCAGCATAATCATAACTTTATATGAAACTGGATGTAAAGGTTATATACTTTAACAAAGCATTAATTGACAAAGTAGACAGCAGAGCTGGTACATGTTTACTAAAAACATGTAATTTATGGGCAAAGAATTTTCCAAAAATTAATCCCATTAAAAGAGTTGACACATTTCCAGTTATGTATTTGTTTGCATGTCCAGAGCAAATTTTGTTTTGGTGTTTTTAGTGGAAAAAAAGGATAAACATGGACAAAATACTTACAGAATTTTATAGACATTTTTGACACTGAATAACTCTGTATCTTAGGTGTTTTTTTCAGTATGTAACAATAAACTAAAATCAGATGTAGATCAACACATGAAAGTCTAGCGGTGTTAAAGACAGCAGTAATGTACTTTACACCATGTACCTCTAAAATGGACTAAACTCAATTGCTCAATTTTGTAGCGCTTACTTTAAAATCTGAACTTTTGTTATAGTCCTTGTGTCTTCAGGTTTTGGTTTTCATGTGCTTTTGTATTTTCAATATTTTCTTGGTATTTATCTTTATCACATATTCCCATGTTCTGTTCATTTATCTCTGATCATTATTGCTAGTAAAGTATTGCCATATAAATTTATCTCTTTGTTTTTCGTTAATTATTCTCTGTTCATTTGCGTTTGAATTTTGTTTGAGTTAGCGATTTAAGTCTTAGTTCACCTCTTTTGTTTCATCCATCCATCCATCCATTTTCTGTTCACCCTTGTCCCTAATGGGGTCGGGAGGGTTGCTGGTGCCTATCTCCAGCTACGTTCCAGGCGGGAGGCGGGGTACACCCTGGACAGGTCGCCAGTCTGTCGCAGGGCAACACAGAGACATACAGGACAAACAACCATTCACACACACACACACCTAGGGAGAATTTCGATAGACCAATTAACCTGACAGTCATGTTTTTGGACTGTGGGCGGAAGCCGGAGTACCCGGAGAGAACCCACGCATGCACAGGGAGAACATGCAAACTCCATGCAGAAAGACCCCGGCCGGGAATCGAACCCAGGACCTTCTTGCTGCAAGGCAACAGTGCTACCAACTGCGCCACTGTGCAGCCCCTCTTTTGTTTCAATCATTCACTTTCCCTCAGCTGTCTGATGGAAACCTTATGAGGTTTATTTTTATAAAATAAAAATATTTGAAGACAAATAAAGTCTTCAGGTTAGCAAGATGGAAGTAACTAGAGGTCCTAACATCTGTTTAAACCATTTTTAGCTCTGAGTTTTCAAAAATGATAAACTATCAGCTAGCTTTCTAAATCCCATCACGATCAAACTTATGTAGGAGTCTCTTTAATTGACTATTACACCAATTTTGAATAAATGTCTAGAGGCGTAACTGTATGATTATAACAGAAATAACATACAAAATAACAAATTTCCAATGCAGAATTCTACCAAGGTTTTTAAAAACTGAGCTGTTAATGTGACTCTTTGTCTGGGCAGCGTTTTATGTAACGAAGCCTTTAATTCAGAAGCTAAATCTTAATCCATTCGCTTGTTTTTTGCTGTACAAAGTCAAATTATAACTACGAATACATAGTATTTGTATACATACGATACAGCTTAGGAATGCAAACAGTTTTTCCATCTTGTTGATGACCTTGGACTATTGGATTTAGGACATAAATAAGATATAATTGGGAAGCACAGTGTGTGCTGTCTGCACCAGATTACTGTTTCAATCCGTATCTATATCTGGAACATCCAAATGTTTGTATCAAACAGCACAAACTTTACTCGCTTATCTCCAGATTTTTCTCCAGTTGTTTTGATTTAGATATGGCAAAAACACAACAGTGAGATTTAAAAACAAACAGGTGTGGCAGTGAATGCAGGTTTATGGCGCGCTCACACCGAACGCGTTTTGAGCGTCAGGCCCGTCTGGTTTACGTCCACAGTCTACGTGGAGGCGCGCCGATGCGTTTTATGCATCTAGCACGGCAAGATTTGAACTGTTTGGAGCTTTTGATGCATCAAGATGTCCGACAAATGGGCCAGCAATAGAAAACAAAGGCTAGAGGGATTTTGACGCGTTTGACGCACCGCCACAGACTTTGAATGTAAACCAGATGCACAAAACGCTAGGTGTGAAGCAAAATGCCAAGTATTTGCATTCAAAGTTGACGCATTGGGTTCGTTTGGTGTGAACGCACCATTAGGATTTTAAAATTGTCTTTAAATTATAGTTTTTCTTCTTTCCTTGCAAGTCTGCAAACACAGACGTCTCATTGAAGCTATTATAGTTATGCCAAAACCAGATTTGGTGAAACTGTGGATTAAACTGGTTGATATTAATTAGGAATAAAAAAGGGAAGGGAAGTTGACCCATTTAGATGAATGTTAAGAATTTAACTTCTTTTATCATACATCAAAAATCTGTGTGTCAGGAGACTTTGTAGTTGCAAGAAGAAAAGTCATGTTAAGCCGCTGCACCCTACTGATTTACTACAAGGCCTTCGGCCCTGTTAGTCCAACTGGGACTAAGCCTTTTCCCTGCCTTTTCTCTCTCCAACCTGCTCTTACATGCCAGGTGGATAAGCTCCAGGGGTATGCAGGGTATTTGTCACAGTGATCGAGCATGTAAAGACTGTATTTTCTCAATTTATTACACGTGCACCAATGTCTGCTGTACCCTGAGTGTAATTTACTGCTACTGTTGGTGCACAGACACATGAATTTGGACCAGTGACTGTTATATAATCACTGGTCCATACAACAGAAGGGAAATTATGTGTGTCTTCTGCAGCATCTTGTTGCGTGAATAAAAGAGCAGCACATGAAAGAGGCATCAGCCCAGACAAACCAATGACAGATGACTCAATTGATAGGTGAAGTTGTTGATGGAGAAATAAAAATAAAGGCCTGGTTTTTGAAAACCCAACAACTGAGGAAGAATGCAAAGAATGTCTGCCATCTGAGTGAAAGTTGTTCGTAACGAAAATCCCAAATAAACCCTTGAAACTGTCTTTATTTCAGAGGTAGGATGTTGGGAATCACCATATTTCAAATACATTATTTTACAGTTAAGCAAACAAATATATGCCCAGGTTTACTGGTTAAGTGTTAAAGCTATAGCCATCTTTGACCAAATTACAATATTTGTTTTTAATATTGAGTGAAAATTCACCAGGCTCAGATTTTCACATTTTAAGCTACAAACAAATTCACTCTGAAAGATTTGTCTTAGGGGGCAGTATTATGTATT
This sequence comes from Xiphophorus couchianus, assembly GCF_001444195.1. NCBI lineage: Eukaryota > Metazoa > Chordata > Actinopteri > Cyprinodontiformes > Poeciliidae > Xiphophorus > Xiphophorus couchianus. The sequence goes on along the minus strand of NC_040242.1, from coordinate 5,722,585 downwards.
TTCCAGGAACATATTGCCACTTTACAGCATAATCAGGTAATTATGTTAACTTTAGTTGTTATGTATAAAACATAACTTGACTTCACAATTAAACACGTTGAAATTGGCCTTTGTCTTTTTGAGAAGCGCTGACTCTTTCAGACACACGTCATCACAACAATGCTCCTCCAAGATCCCGTTTACATCTAGAACTTTAGTCTGGATGATACGACGCACATGAGGAAGAAAGCGCATTTTGCTTATTTTGGGGGAATTCTAGAGTTCCCATAAACAGGGGTGCTTGCAGGATATTTTCAGACGCTACGCACAAAACTATCACTGCACCTGACCCACAAGAACACAATCACATCTCCAGCGCGCATCGTGTGTGTCACACAAAACCAGCACAGACCTAAACCACACAAAACAAGGCACACAAGCAAATACAGGTGCACCTTTTTTTCTGTACAAATTATGCTAAATAATAGACATGAAAGCAAAGCCTACATGTGTGAGAAGGAGGATGGAGATTCCCAGGTTCAAGTGGTGTGTCAAACGTCCAGAGGAGGAGAATGTTTGGGTAACGTTTCAACTTGATCTAACCTTAGCGTGATGCTCAGGAAGAGTGCAGCAGATGTCACGGTCAGCTAACCAGGTGACCCGTCAGCTCTTCAGTTTGCAAAACCACAAAAAAAGAAAAGCTCATAGACAGGTGACCCCGCCAGAACCACATGCGGTAAAAAAGCTCAGGCAGGATCCACAGGAGGATTCAAACTCTGCTCATTCATTTTCAGCTTGCAGACAAACTCCAAGCCGCCACATAAAAATAAGTAAACCTTTCGATAACATTTAGGCATTGGCGTTCCTGCCCTCACAGACTCACACAGATGTCCGCTACGTTCAAGATGTTTTGACACAAAAGATCTTTTTCTCTCCACAATTTTGTTAACAATAAGGAGGGTTAAATAATAATTTTTTTAAAAATCCAAAAACTTTTTTTACTTAAAGGAAAATCTCAAAGTGCGCACAGTGCATACAGTCGTACAGCAGCAGGAACCCCTGTCCATAAAAAAAAAAAATTATATATATATATATATATAAAGCAAGAATCCAGTTCCCCTTATGCTTTTTTGAATTACAGTTTCAAATTGTAATGGTCTACAACATATTTCTCTGTTTCCCCAACTTTCTTTCTAAATTTATATTAACATTGATCTGTGAAACATGTTTTGTATTTTATATCACCAACCTCTTTATTTTCAGAGTTCAGAAGAAAAAGTAGAAAACTATGAACATAAAAAAAAGATTTCCTCTTAATCTGAGAATAAAAGATAATTATGTGGTACCTTTGATCAAACTGCCAGCTGGCATCTGAAAACACAGTTGTAAGAGTCAGAATGCAAATATTCACACCCTTGCTTGTTTTGTAAAGAGAAGCTATGAAGGAACTCCCTTATAATTTGCATTTTTCAGGCAGTATGTGTTTGTCACCATGTGTTGCCTGTACCTGCCCTGAGCATGCAGCTTGTGGTGAGCTCTCGATTACTAGGGAATCATCCTCTGCAGTTTCATGTTGCCAGAAGCAAGGTAACTCCGACTGTCACAATAACCATACATGTGCCAAAGTTCAGGAAATATCAAAACTCGATACACCCAGAATCTATCAGACGTCCAGAAGCTGCACAGCACCCATGTTTTCTTAAGTTCTGTGGTCTTTTTTAATTTGCATTCCAGTCTAATATTTCCCTCATTCTTTCTGGATTTTAGAGATGATTGGCTTCCTGAAATCACAGCTGCCACTCACTTTTTAGCAATAAAAAGCCAACTTGTCACAGCTCTGTCACTGTTTTTCATATCCCCACCACTAATAGTAGCAGCAGATTCCATGTGTATAATGTTATTTGTATTAAAATGATCAAAAGTGTTGGATTGGTGCTTCTAACTCTCGCCAGGGAGCAGCGGGACACCACAAGTTCTGGGAGAATGCTATATGCAAACATCTCAATTTAGGATTAAATATACACAGCTACACATGTGTTGCTTCTATTTATTGCTTGCCTAATTTATGCTTGCTCTATAATTTTCCATTTAGGTCAATGACCACAGGTTAGCAGCTCGTTTGAATGTTTGAATTCATTTCAAGACTTGCTGCATCCACTGTATGATTAATCATACAGTGGATAAAAGTTTGGGAAAAAAGCGTAAATCTCTCAACTTCAGCAGTTATTGGTGCTAAGGTTCATGAAAGGAACAAAAACACAAGTATTATTGGTATAATTTCTTAAAATAAGACAAAGTTAACTTACAAGTAATTTTTCAGCAAAATATAGGAGTTTGCTTTAAGTCAAACTTTATTTTTTCATTAATATTAATAACCTCCAGTCTTGGTGAAAAGTTACTTGCAAGTTTAGTTTTAATGTCACACAAGTCATGTGATCAACAACCGGATGTTACTACTGGTGGAAAAGACGAAGAAGACAACAGGAAGTGGTCGGAGGAAGATGATTGATGAGCCATGATTGTTTTTTTAATGAATTATCATGTGAACAACCTTATGCACATGTGATTTTAATTACGTTCTTACTGCAATTGCGAAATTGAGTTTGTTTGTTTTTCTTACATTTTTTTATATTAACAAACTTTTGCACACATTTGTAATGGAAACGCAGCTTCTGTCATCTTCTCTAAAATTCCTAATGAAATCATTACAACAATATTTACAATAAATTTGAGTCTAGAGTCTGTTTCAATTGAGCATCTTTCAAACATTTTACTTTGCTGTGAAGTTTCCTCAATTCTTTTGGACACTAATCACAACCTGTTGATCTTCTGTTGGGTCCAAAGTACTAAATCATGGAAGTTAAATATTTAGTGTAAAACTGCCACTTCTCTCTTTTCTTTCTCCCATTTGGTGAAAAAGGACTTTAATAAACTAGATTGTTTGCCTTCTACAGCAGGTTGCAGAGTAATTGGTTTCTCTCTGTCTAAAATATTCCAGTCTGTCTTCATCTGTCTCTCTCTTCTTTTCCTGCCATGTCTGGAATCAGTGCGACTTTCTCCCAGCATATCAAAGCTGCAGTGACCGAGTCAAAGGAAACATTGTTAACAAAACTGATACCGTGCCGTCGGCCTATTTTGTACAATGTTCCCAATAACAGGAAACCAGAAAAAATGAGTTCTCCCATAATTACATTGAGCCTGTTTCCTTCCCCCACATATAGTGTTCTTGCGCTGAGATCAAACACTTGAATGTTGATCGCTGGTCTCATGTAAGAGGAGGTTTCCAGAGCACAGCAGCAGTAGTTTAATAAACCCCAAAGCTGCTTTATAAGTGGGACCATTAGTATCACACACATACAAAAGCTTAAAACCTCTTTTGGAAAAGATGTTGTTGACATTTTCTGCACAAATAGAAAACGGTGCAAATGTTTACCTGAGGGTAAACACTGGAGAAATACCTTCTTTTACTGCAGACTTTCAGGAACATTTTTACCTGATTTCTTTTATCTTTACATCCTTGTTTAGTGACAAACTTTACAACACTCCAAAAACACAATGTCTTAAGTATTTTAATTTACTTTTTATTACAAATATCTTAGTACACTTGAAATAAGAAACTAACTTACAAGTAGCTTTTCAACAAGTTACAGAGTCTTGTTGAAAGTTGCTAATTGCTTAACATTGGTGAAAAAGTATTACTTTTACTTATAACGGGACATTTTAAAGCTGATTTTTATTCGTTGACATTTAATTGAGGCCTGATACTGTAACTTTCCTGTTGTGATGTCTTATTTTAATTTTATTTCTATTATTATTTAAATTTCTTTGTATTATTTCTTTCTTTTTCTCTTTTGATCAACTTATTCTACTGTGTTATCATTTTTGTACAGCACTATGGTGCAGTTTATGCTTTTTTAAAGTGCTATATAAATAAATTTGACATTGACATTATTCCCACGTTACAAGCGAAATAATCTACCAGCGAACTAGCACATTTCCATCTTTTTCATGCTTTTGCATCTTGCTGAAAAGTTACTTTCGTAATTATTTCCGTATTTTTTAAGTGTGCTAAGATATTTGCACTAGAATCTAGACAAAAATAGTTGGTAAGATTTTGTGTTTTTGCAGTGAACTCCTTTACTTTTAACTGTCTGCATGTTTTTTACATCTACATTAAATGATGCAACTTTCCTGCAAAACAACAAATTTGAAACACAAGAACTTAATGTTCACTCCATTAGGTTTAGTTGATGCAGTCCTGTCCAATTTAGTAATTTGTTTTAGTAATTAAAGGTATTGCTAAAATTCCTTTATTGCAATGTCACTTGCAATAAAGTGACATTGCAAATCAATGGTTCGTGAAGAACAACCCTAAAGTTGAGACCAAGTGGTCCATATAAATATTCTCTCTGGTTTGGTTTAAGGTTAGTAGACAGCCATAAGAAAAGCTGCCAACGGATCAGCATCACCGTCACCATCATATAGGATTTTTTTTTAAAGATCCAGCAGCTGAAGTTGCGTTGATGCCTCTTTCTGTCACTTCTTACATGAACTCTGAGCGAACCACTTCTCTGTGTTTTAAAGGGAGACCGGGGACATGATGTCAGAATGGATGCCGTTCAAAACCGCCATCATGAAAACAGCTGCAAAAATGCAGGGCCACAAAGTGGTCATTAAAAGTCAAGGCAGGCACCCAAGAACCTGTTGTTAGAGGTTGTGAGCAAATCTGCTGTAATGAAGAGTCCTTCTGAAAGTAGTTACTATAAGTAAGTGTTGAAAAGATCCAGAGAAAGGTTAACGCAGGTGAAAGAGATATATCTCAAATGTAGAAGCAGAACTTAGTGAGGTCTTTAACAGCTCACTGTTAAAATAAGCTTAACAAAATTATATATATCTGTAAAAATCAAATACTGCAAGGTTAGAACTACTGGCTGCTTATGTTTATTTGGAAAGTTCACATTTGGAAGGCCTGATATAAATACCTTACAAACTGGAAAGTAAATACTTATTTAAATAAAACAGAGTAAGCAGTAACCAACATACTAGCCACGATATTAGCACCAATGAAAGTGAATAACATAGCTTCTTACGCTAAAGGGGATCTATTACGCAAAATTCACATTTTACACGTTTTTACGCTTCCATTTGGACCTCTACTGCTTCTTTAAAAAACCACCAAACTGCTTTTTTTGCAATAAGTTTAAGTTTTTTGGTGTGTGGAAAATTTGCCCTTTTCAAAAACCTTTGGAATGTGAAGCCCAGCCCGTCGCCTAGCAACCAAACCAGAGCTCCAGCACGTTTGGTCAGCTGGTTTTACTGCTGTACAATGACTGCTGGAAAAGACAAGTGTTTTTTTTGTTGACTTGCCGTTCATAAACCTCATGCTGCATTCTTGTTGGTTATGCAGGAGGTTCTACTTCTGCTTTTAAAAGATGTTCAATTGTTTAATTGCACAAGATCTGTTTGCAGCCATTTTCACATACGAGTGTAAACGCTGAGTGGCAGGTACCTGGCCAGCAGCAGCTTATATGGATTTAAAGTGACCCAAAAACAGCTCATTATGAAAGGAAAGAACTGAGCAGAAGAATTATTTTGTGCACAAAATGTTACAAACATGTTTTTTTTACAGTCCATAGACCTATCCTAGCCTGTTCAAGGAAGCATAATACTAAGATGTCACCTTTGCAGTGTTACTCCAGGTAAATCTGAGTCTTGGCAATCACTGATAACCTTTTTGATTTGGGCAACATGACTGGCTTTCCATGAATCCTTCCCTAAGGGTGCCACAGACTTCTTCAAAGAAAAAATCTCTGCTTGTTGAGTCTAAAAGGACTTAAGTTGTAACTTTTGTTACAAGCAATGTGAGCAAATATAGCTGTACTCCAAGAAGTTGGACAGAAGTTGGGTTTGTGAGGTGTCTGATTCTTTTTCTTTGGTATTTAGTTTACTTTGAGGTGTTTTGCCATTTAAAGCCTTCAATATTAGTCCATTCCTTTGTGTTTTATACATATTGTAAGTATTCATCTTTAGCTTCTTGTTAGTAAGATCATTTTATGAGCCAATGCCTGGCATTAAATATTGACAGCCTATCTTCCTATTTTCAAAATGCATTCTAATTGTTTTTAGACTGCAGATGTGTTCATCATTGTATAGTATTTAGAAATAATTTGTTAATCGTGGGGTTTTTTTGTCTCACCTTATCGGATTATTTTGAAAGTTTTCCAAATGTTATGAAACTGGAGCGCTGGGATCAGAGCTCTAATGAAAGATTTACACCCTCAAATGCTGGCGTTTTTATCCCATCAAAAGCTCCATGGGAGAATGTCGTTTACCTTTGATTCAACTTTAAAATGGCGGTCAGAGAGGTTTTAATACCTTTAAATCTGTGATTACACAAGTTCATTAATGCCAAAGGTTGTAGGGGTTCTCTTTGAAATCATCCATGCTCCTTGAGTCATTAAATCACTTAATGGCTTATCAAAGCAGCTAAAGGAGAGGAGAATAGAGCTGTTGTGTAGCTAGTGAGCATGGGAGAGAGAACCGACAGGAAAAAACGGAAAGTGAGAAGATCTTCTGGATTTCTTTTTTCCCAAAATACGGGAAGGAGGAATCAGAGGTGAATAGCAATTATCTGCCAGTGACTGTAATCAGGTACAGTGTGAGTGATGCAGTGACAGTAATCCTTGGGAAAATATGGACCACAATGAACAGGTTGTCCTTGCGCACGACAGCAGTGACTCCATCATTTATAAGTGGAAAAGGCCAAAAAGGATGTTTATGTAGCAGGGAGAAAGATTCAACTACTGATTAAAAAGTGTAATACACAGATCCTGATGTGTTTTACCACCCACATATTGAATAAATCTTACTAAGCATTTTGGTCTAGTTTCTAGTGCAAATATCATAGCACACTAGAAATAAGACAAAACTAACTTACAAGTAACTTTTCAGCTCAACGTAGGAGAAAATAATTCCTTAATATTTGTTTTAAAACTTATAACAAACTTTCTTTCCCCATGAAATAATCTGCCAGTGGAACTAGAATTGGGTTGCTAGGTGACGGGCTGAGCGTGGCTGGGGTTGCTAGGTAACGGCTCTAATGGAACTAGAACTTTTTCATCAATTTTAAGGAGTTACTGACTTAAATGAAGCTCCTACTTCTTTCAGAAAAGTTACTTGTAAGTTAGTTTTGTCTTATTTGAAGTCTACTGATATATTTGCACCAGAGACTAGACCAAAACTACTTGCTAAGGTTTACAACTGGTTTGAAGGTAATACTTTTTTTTGCAACTTGTCAAGTTAAAAGAACTCGAAGGCCACATTTTTTAAAATTAAAACCGAAAAGACTTATTTCTGTCAGACAAATGACAGAAATTTGTTATTTGTCTGAACAAATGTCTCCAAAAGCTCCTGTTTTGGAGCTGTTGGAGCTTTTAAGAAGATTTTATTTGTCTGCAAAAATTTCTAATTAATCATAAATTTGCGATTCAAGAGGGCCACATGTAGGACGTCAACGCTCTATGTTAAGAGGAAAATGTACGGTAGTTTCTGAATAGAGTGCACCTGAATATAATCTGCACCAGAAACTTTAAAAATAAAATAAAAGTCTACATAAATGGGCCACACTTGTCTATAAGATGCAGGTGTCTGTTAATTTACGCACAATTTACACAAATTTACTTTTTTTATTTTTCATAAAATATGTAACGGTAACTCAGATATGTACTGTAATTCTTTTGCCTGTAACATGGCTGCCTAAAAGAAGAGAAAAGTCATGGATTTCTGTCTTTATCTTCATCCTGATACAAAAAGCATTAAAGGATATAATGGTTATTAGCTACCATTCTATAGCTAAAAACTATATAATGTTTTATATAGTTATTAGTTATAAAAAAAATTAAAACTAAAAAAGAAAACTTTTAAAATTCACAACATATGCCATTTAATAAACAATTTCATGAGAGTTTGTGGTCAAGTTATATTTTTATTCTACATTCTCTCATATTCAGAAATAAATTTTCTATTTGCAGAGTGGAGGAAACTTTCCTGCTCAATCTCCTCTGGGATTTGAGTTATACTACTTTACGTCACCGCCTGTAAAAAGTGATGAGATGAGCCCTGACATCCTTTAAACAATAAGGGAGACTTTTGCAGACAAAATTATGGCACAAAGACGGATGAGTTTTTCTGCGTTTTAAGGGTCTGTGGTAAGTCGGCCATTTTCCTGTCAGTTTTGATGGGCTGTAGTCCACCACAGCAGCCACACATTGAAAGACAAGAACCCTTCTGTTTACAGAATGGCTTCATGGAAGACAAATTCCTATTTGTTGTTTACTGACGTCATATGTTTTAGTCTGAAAGCACATTTAGAGTACAATCAAAGTGGAACAAGTCAAGAATTTCCCACGAAAATTGTTTTTCTGGATGCTTTTATTCAGCTAACTGTCCTATATGTTCCTTTTTCACTTTTGTCACGTTTGTCAAACTCAAGGTCCGTGGGCCAAATCCGGCCGGCCGTAGACTCTAGATTCGGCCATAGATACTCTAGATTCTAGACTAAACACTAAGTGTGCTTAAATGTTATGTTATCAGTCAAATGAATGCAGTTTTTACCTGTTTACTGCCAAATTATATCAATCAGTCCCTCCAGTTTCTTGAGAATTGTTGTGAAAATCAACAAATCAACAAATTGAGCTAAAAACTTTGAGTTTATTGCAGATTTTTGTATTAATACTTGTATTAAACAGCTGCCTCAGCTTTAATTGATGTCAGATTATAGTCCATGCAGCGAGTTATAAAAAGTCACATTTACTGTCATTAATAAGTGCAAATATTTCCAAACTAGTATCCCAAACACACACACAAAAATCACAAAATCTTGGAGGAACTGAAAAGATGTTCAATAATATTATTTAGTTTTAAGAATTCATTTATATTTTAACAGTTTGTGAACAGGTTCTGTCAATACATTCTGGCACAACCGGCCCTTTAAGAACATTCAGGATCTGGACTTGGCCCAAAAACAAAAATGAGTTTGAAACTCCTGACTTAAATAATGAGCCCAAACTAAAAGAAGCATCTTTTTTTCTTTAATATTTAACTTCTTATAATTATTTCTAAATTTGAAACCATTTTAAAGTAGTTTAAATAATCACAATGCTGCAAAGTCACCAGTCTTTTATGAACCAACTTCAGCTAAATACTGGATTCTTTTCCTAGAAGCGAAGCTTGCACCAGAACCATCTCTCTTGACTGATCCACTTGTTCACTGTCAGGGGTAATAAAGAGGTAACCTGGTTAAATTAAACTCTTTTTGTTGTTCAGGAACCTCAGCGTCCAACAGTTCAGGTGACCTGGTTTCTTCGCAGCACCTGAACACATCCTGCATGTCTTGCATGCTTGAAGGATCCCAGGTGCTAGCTTGCATAAGAATCCCGTTGACACTTGCCAAACCCAGTTATGCCCGGAATGAGTTTTTTAATTAACTTGTACAGTCACTCTTTATCTATTTGCCTTCCCTTTCTCTGAGAGGCCTTATTTCATTACAGCTTATGAAACATCGACTGGGCATTAAGAAAGCGAACAATACAATGGATCTATAGTATATAATATTTTTGTACTGTCTTGTTTGGTTGGTATTGGCAGTAATTTTTTGTTTTTCTCAGTTGATGAGCCAACAGAAACTAAGACTGGTGTTTTGTTCAAATCTGTTAAAGTTAAAGCATTTGCTATCTTATAATCTTTACACTTTTGTCGCTTTTGAATTAAACAGTTATTTAAATAAAAACCTATTACTTAAGGGATAGAAGAGCCCAGGGGTTAAATCTGATCCGAAGTGGGCGACTGATGCAGACAGACTTTTTGAAAATAGTTTTTAATGACATTTTTACAGACGACCTAAAAACAAAAAATGTTGGGTACAACACAACTTATTTCTCATTCACAAACAAGGTTTACATGTTCATTTTAATTGTGTGCACTGTAAAACAGCTCAAGTTGGTTTAGGTTGAAAATGAAAGTCCACCTGCTGCCTTGAAAATCCAATTAAAGTCGACAAGAAAATTGTTTTGGTTTTAACTCAGAAATTAAAGTTTATGAAGTTGATTTAACAAGAGACAAGTTATCTAAACATTGTTTTTTAAGTTCGTTAAACTTGAGTTGTGAATTTTAACTTAATGCTGCAATTTAAACCAAATAATTATTTCACAATAAGCAAGAAAAAAAAACTGTCCTCACCTGGTTAAAGAGCCACATTTCTCTATTATTTTACTCACATTATCAAGTTAAAATAACTATTTATTTTCCTTTAGAATAATTTAAATTCTTGTTTCAAATTGCAAGAACAAAATTTCTGATCTGGTAATGAATTTTATTACCAGATTATTTATTTTGCAAACTGAGAATGGCATTGAAATAATGTAATAAATAAATAATGTAACGCACTTCCATCTCAGGATATAAAAACACACCGCCAAGCATTCTGGGAAATAGTTTCCACTCCTGTCTTTTTCTTTCTTCAGCTTCAAATAAGTAGTTATTTTAAATTGATAATGTGAGTAAAATAAAAAACAGAAAAAGCTAATAAAATTAATTATTATGAAGTCTTTGTAAACAAATTTGTCCTCCAGAAAAAGGGATTGTTAAGACCAAAACGACAGACTGAAAACTTTTATCATCCAGTTTTTGATTGAAAGAGAAAAACAATAAATCATGCAAATGGGAACGATTGTACTCGTTTTAATTTATTATGCGATTAATTGATTTATTATTTATTGTGACAGCCCTTCTCATGTGTCATGTGTTGGTAAGTTTTTGCCATTTTGGTGAACATGTTTGCATTCTTCCAGTATTAAATAAGAGTAAACACATCATTTTGTGCTCTTATTAGTTATTAAGGTAATCTTTTCGGTTTGCAAAGATATTTTTGCATTTTTGAGGAAACTAAAACAGATGCTGAGCAACAACAGGCTCTCTGAAATAACCATAAATGTTAACTTCTTATCAGTCCACTGGGAATTTATTTTCTGCCTTCGTCGGTCCTTTTTTGCTTCTTTATATTCAAATATGATTGGTATTGTAAAATAAGAGCAGTGGCTCCTTTGGGAACTGTGGGAGTTTCTTTTTTCTACCAAAAATGAGCAATGCTGAAATTAAATATTATCTCACTTCCTCTGTATTTATGACATTTAGCCTTTTACTTTCATCTGTAGTAATCCAAACAACCTAACATATAAAAAAGCAGATTGCAAGAGAAGTTTAGTCCATTTTTAATTTATTTTTCTTTTTTGCAAGTCTTCCAGAAGGATAAAGGTTTGGTTGTGTTTGCTGAATATCCCACATTGAAGAGAAATTGAAGGATGTAAATTTAAGCTAATTGAAAAATGCGTGTTGTGAGGATATTATTAGAACAGGCGCTCAACTGTGAAATACCTGAATAAAAGTGTTTGCTTTCCAGAAGAAAAAAAAATCTAATTACATAGAATGAGATAAGCTGAGGTAGATTTTTAGCGTTCTTTGGGATATAACCGATCTCAATTGTCTATCATATTTATTTTATAGTATACCAATGTTGTTTTCTTCTGTCACTTTCCTGTCTGTTGGAAGACTGACTTTTCAGAAGTGATAAAAATTTAAAATGCTTTTTTTTATGTCTTAAAAACAATTACATCGACACCTACACTGCAAAAACGCAAAATCTTACCACGTATTTTTGGTCTAGTTTTCAGTTGAAATATCATCGTACTCTTGAAATAAGACAAAAAATGACTTATGAGTACCTTTTCTGCAAAATACAGGATTACTTCACATTTTTCCCATGTTACAAGTGGAGTAATCTCAGTGGAACTAGAACGTTTTCATAGATATTAAGGAATTATTGACTTAAAATAAGCTCCTATTTATTGCTGAAATGTTACTTGTAAGTTAGTTTAGTTGTAAGATATTTGCACAACAAACTAGACACAAAGACTTTATAACACTGAATTATCCATTAAATGTCTTCAGTTTATTTGACATTCAGCTACATGGAAAACACGTCTTGAAGGGAATTCTTATTTTCTAAACATTTCTCAATTTCTGAGTGCTAAATCATCTTTTTAGAATACACTTTAATCTTCTTTAGTTCAACAAATTCACGATATGTACAGTCAATCCTCCACTACAAGTGCACCTGCTTCAAATCTGCATACACTCTGCAATTCCTGCCAGCATGAATCAAGGTTAAGAATAACTCCAGATAAAAATGACAGCTTCATTCATAAAGATGGAATTACATTTGAGAATATCAGCATTCCTTTTTCCTCACTGTCTCTGACAAAGAATGAAAATCTTCAGCATTTCTGACAAACTTTACACCTCAGGTCCGAAACCCGACCAAGTCCGAAAACACGAGCAGGAAATTAACGACATTCCTGAAATAAAATGGTCTTTAAGAAATTAGTCTAAAGAGTTTAAATCTCAGGGTTTTTGAATGAGCTGGTTTAGGATTTCTTATGTTTTGCTTCTTTGAAAATTGATTGTAAGCCTCTACTGTATGGATAATCCATCAGTTCCTCTATTCCTCAGTTATGTGAAAAGAAGAAAACACGCACATGGCTGAGGTCAGGAGGTCAAGGCATGAACAAACCGATGGAATCAGATCTTCTTTGACGGGAAGGAAAAACTCCCAACAGTCCAACCAGCTAAATGAAGATGGATCTCACTCCATACAGACATTCACAGTAATCTAACAGTTGTTTTATTGTTCGATTTAGGATTATTAACAAAGCTGAAAGGAGAAGTAATTCAATAAAACCAAATATGAGAGGATGTCACAACGTCCTGCTTCAGTCCAGACACTGAGCAGCTGCAAGCCTCTTCTCCACTTGTTCTGGTAATGATTATCCTCCAAGCATGTTGCATTCACCTGTAATTATCTGCTGCACATCAGGCCTATAAACGGCAGACATGCTCTGTCTGCTGTTTGCTACCAGACGGCTGTCTAACAAGTCATTAAAATGTTTTGTACTGGAGAAATCTGGCAGACTTCTCATTCCAGATCCAAAAAATGAGCCCATTACGCTGTCAGCCGCCTGACTGATTTGATGAGCGGGTTTCCTTGCACCCTTGTTCCCAAACACAAGGAATACAAGAAAACATGCACGACGGATTTGGACATTATTGAACTCAACTAGCAGCAAAAATCTGTCCAAAAAACTTATTTATGAATTCAGTTTGACTGTCGGGTATCCGACAAACTGTCCCATTCTCGACGCGTTGCACATCTGGATCATATTTCTTGTTTTAAAGACAAAAATCTGGTTGAAAATAACGTCACGCCGTCACATGGGAGGTTATGATTTTAACCTCCCGCGGAGTAATGGATTTATAGCAAAAATGAAACCTTATTTCACTTTTTTTCTTTCCTTTGGATAAGTGTCGGCTTTGGAAAATTAAATAAGTGATTGTTTTCATAAAGAGAAAGTGATTACTGAACAAACTTCACATTTCACATATTAATCACAAAGCTTTTAGGGAAACCAGAGTTTCTCTTTTCTGAATGATGTCACAGCTCTTTTTCTCGTTTTTCTTTAAATTAAATAAAAATCATAAATGCCTTAAAAAGCAAGAACAGCCTCGAGACAAAAAGTGTCACATCCTCATCTTTAAGCGAACGCCAACAAAAGCCAAGAGACGTTTTATGAGCTTGGGAGATGTCACTCTGATTTGCTAAGTAAAATGAATATCCCCTGCTTGGCATGACAGCGAAAATTCAATAAAACAGTGTTTAATACTAATTGTAAAAGGTTTAGGAGTAGGAGCAGTAAAATGTTGAAGGTTTAAGACTTGTCTTCTTTTTGTATTGTTTGAGTAAAAATTTCAGTAACACTTTATTGGAAGGGGTGTGTATCAGACTGACATAAACATGATATAACACCTGTCATGGACATGAATGACTCTTCATAAATGTTTACAACTGTTGTCATGAAGTGTCATTCGGTAAATAATGACACTTTTAATGCAAAGGTGAACTAAAAGCTGCATTAAAAGTTAGTTAAAAGAGTCAACTTTCCATTATTCTGTAAATAATGACATTTTAATGCAAAGTTCAATTAAAACTTGCATTAAAAGTAACTTTGCATCAAAAGTGTCATTATTTACCAAATGACACTTTATGACAACAGTTGTAAACGTTTATAAACACTCCTTCATGTTCATAACAGATGTTATGTCATGTTTATGACAGTATTATGCATACCCTTTCCAATAAAGTGTAACCAAAGTTTCTGAAGCAGCCAGAATGTAGCGGAGCTTTGTTTAAAACTGTGTACACAGGACAAGTTATGCAAGTGCATAATAAACGACTGCAAGTTCATCAACAGATTGTTAAAGTGATGGCGTGAAGGCACCGAACGGAAAGTAAACGCTGCTGAGTAATGACTGGAGCGCTGGTGGCTGTTTGGGTTTAGATGGAATCACATCGGGAGTGTTGAAAAGAACACATTCCTCCACTGCTCCTTGTCTGCCGCCCAATCGGACGGCTTCTGTGATTCGAACTGCGCCTGGTGTTATTAGCTTTATCTGCACCAGGCCTGCCACTGAGCTATGCGGCTCCTCGGTGCTTCCGTTTGCAGACAGGATCTGGGCTGAGTACGTCTGCAGCAGGAGCGTCACACCAACAGCAGGGCATCCTGGAATAATCTGAGAAAAGCTGCACTGCAAAAACACAAAACATCTGGTACACTGTAAAACACTTCAGCCGCATTTAGTTGTGTCTACTGTCTTCTACTCTTTAAGTCAAATAAATTTAGCAAGTTTTAGATTTTGAGCCTAAGTGTGCGAGTTTGTGAAAGATAAATTTATACTTTTCATTAATTTTGACAAATCCCTATGAGTTGAATAAACTAGAGTTTTTAGATTAGCACTTAAAAAAACTGAAAGAAGAAAAAGACAGGAGTGGGAACTAGTTCCCAGAATGCTTAGCGGCGTGTTTTCATACCCTGAGATTGAAGTGCGTTACACTGACCTGACTTGAGTTTTATTTTAAATAAATGTTTATTTTAATGCAAAGCTTGAGGAGAATGTCCTGTACACGCTAAATATTTTTGAGCAGAATTTAATCAAATTCATTATCAGATCAGAAATTTTGTTCCTACAATTTGAAGCCTGTATGACCGGTGTCAAGAGTCTGGTCCGCATTGCCGGCAGTAAGTCGGGCTCGTTTCCGGTGAGAGTTGGACTCCGCCAGGGCTGCCCTTTGTCACCGATTCTGTTCATCACTTTCATGGACAGAATTTCTAGGCGCAGCCAAGGTGTTGAGGGGATCCGTTTTGGTGGCCTTAGGATCTCATCTCTGCTTTTTGCAGACGATGTGGTCCTTTTGGCTTCATCAGATCGTGATCTGCAGCTCTCGCTGGATCGGTTCGCAGCCGAGTGTGAAGCGGCCAGGATGAGGATCAGTGCCTCCAAATCCGAGGCCATGGTCTTGAGCCGGAAAAGGGTAGAGTCAGCGGTTTGTCCTGCCCCAAGTGGAGGAGTTCAAGTATCTCGGGATCTTGTTCACGAATGGGGGAAGAAGGGAGCGGGAGGTCGACAGGCGGATTGGCGCAGCGTCTGCCATCAAGCGGGCGCTGTACCGGTCCGTCGTGGTGAAGAGAGAGCTGAGCCAAAAAGCGAAGCTCTCGATTTACCGGTCGATCTACGTTCCCACCCTCATCTGTGGTCATGAGCTTTGGGTCATGACCGAAAGAACGAGATCGCGGATACAAGCGGCAGAAATGGGTTTTCTCCGCAGGGTGTCTGGGCTCTCCCTTAGAGATAGGGTGAGAAGCTCAGTCATCCGGGAGGGACTCAGAGTAGAGCCGCTGCTCCTTCACATCGAGAGGAGCCAGTTGAGGTGGCTTGGGCATCTGGTCAGGATGCCTCCTGGACGCCTCCCTGGTGAGGTGTTCCGGGCACGTCCCACCGGGAGGAGGCCCCGGGGAAGACCCAGGACACGCTGGAGGGACTATGTCTCTCGGCTGGCCTGGGAACGCCTCGGGATTCCCCCGGAAGAGCTGGAAGAAGTGGCCGGGGAGAGGGAAGTCTGGGCCTCTTGTTCTGTAGCTGCTACCCCCGCGGCCCGACCTCGGATAACCGGAAGAAAATGGATGGATGGACAATTTGAAACAAGAATTTAAATCATTCTAAAGTAAAATAAGTAGTTATTTTAACTTGATATTGTGAGTAAAATAATAATAGAGAAATGTGGCTCTTTAACTAGGTGTTATTTTGTTATTTGGTTTAAATTGCGACATTAAGGTAAAACTCACAATTCAATATTAATGAACTTAAAAACAATGTTTAGGCAACTTGTCTCTTGTTAATAAATCAACTTCATAAACGTTAATTTCTGAGTTAAAAACAAAACAATTTTCTTGTTGACTTTAATTGCATATTCAAGGCAGCAGGTGGACTTTCATTTTTAAGTTAAACCACCTTCAAATGTTTTACAGTGTAGCTTCTAGTGCAAGTAGTACACTTGAAAATAAGACAAAACGAACTTACATGTAGCTTTTCACTTAAAATCTGTTTTAAGTCAGATTTGTGAATATTGATGAAAAACGTATAGTTTCACTGGCAGATTATTCCATTTATGACATGGAAAAAATGTGTTATAAGGGAAATGGAACTAGTACTAGTATAACAGTATAACAGTGGAACTAGTACTTTCTCATAAATATTAATCATTTTTAGACTTAAAACAAGCTTTTATATCTTGCTGAAAAGTTTCTTAAAAGTTCGTTTTGTCTTTATTCTTTACGTACTAAGATATTTGCACCAGAAATACTTCTTAAGATTTTGTGTTTTTTTGCGGATGTTGACATTAGTGCACATACAAAGCATTGACCCTTTGCACGTGACGTCACTCTCTTCGAAACTCGGCCCGCTCCGCCATGATGGACGTCAAAACAACCAATGTGCTCCTGTAAAAGCCGGTCGAAAAACGCACATCTGGTAGCCTGATATCACTGTTATCAGTTGACTTCGCAGTAAAAATGGTCACAAGTTTCTGCGCGGTTGCAAAAACGGACAAGGGTGAAAAGGAAATTTTACATTTTACTGAGGAAAGATGGCGCAGGACAGCAGCTGTTAATCCTAATGACTGTCAGCCCTCGGTGTAACCGCGGATTTGCAGCGAACACTTTTTTTTGACAAGGTAATTAGATTGACGTTCACAAACTTTATAAGTAAGTATGATTAGAAAGATATGAAATATTGCGTTATGGCGAAGGTACGCGTCTAACGTTAGTAACCATGGAAACAGTGCCGCACCATCATGTAGCCTAGCATGTTTGGAAAACTGGTTAGCATCTCGTCTTCTGTACGTTTTTGATTCTTCTCCGGTTTAAGGGGAAACGCAGTTTATGACATAGTGACATAAATCATGTGGTGTGAATTCAGGCAGAGTCGATAATTTGATCAACACGTCAGGAGGGAGGAGGTACGGGTCGGTTTCTAAGCTAGCTGCTTCCAATTTTTATAAATACCTCCGTCTATGAGCCTCAACCAGGTGTGTCATGATAACAGACAAATTAGCTCGACTCTAACAAGTAGAAGCCATGAATAAACTGGCAAGAATAACGTAACTTTGGAAAACAATTTCAGGCGCTCAGTTCAATACCCAGGTTCCTCACTTCCGCCGTCCATCATGGCGCCACAGATGATTAAGTGACAGTTACAAAAGGTCAATATTGAAGAATTTAAGAGTTTTTTTGTTGTTGTTTTTTACAGTAGCAGAGAAACTAACCCCTTCCATAAAATGTGTTGATAGTGTGTAATGCAATGAAACAGGCGGCTCATTAAAAGTTTCTGCAGCTATTTTGCTTGCTGTACTTAGACCGTCATTCATTGTTAAGGAGGGAAAGGAATCACACAAACACAGCACTTTCACAATACACTTCAATCAGTGCTTTTTATCCTCCCGATCTAAAAAAAATCTCTTACTTTGTACCAGGGGGGAAACACAACATTAGTCTGCTTCACAGATACTTATTTGTGGACAAGGTTTTAATCATGTTTTTGTTTTTCACACAGTGGTTTTCATTATGTGCTGCATTCAAACCTCAGCCTTTACTCTGCGCTCTCTTGCAGTCTTTACTCGCTTTGATCGGACGTTGTTGAAAGAAAGATGAAAAAAAAGTTACAACTGGTACAGCGGGGGTAATTATTCTGATGTGGTTTTGTGCCAAATATTTGGTCTGTGTTAGTGCAACAGCCGGAGAGACGCAGCAGGCTGTAGCAGCCAAGCTTTTCCGGTCACGGTAAATGTGAACCAGAAAAAATCATTAGAGCTGTGTTGTGTCTGCTGGCCTTTGAGGGTGTTTGTCATAATTCATTCTGCTTTGAAGAGAGGAGAATAGCTGGATTTTATTTATTATTAATTTTACCATCACATTTTTACAGGAGCAATAGAGAAAACAATCAAATTACACTGCAAAATTACAAAATCTTATCCAAGTATTTTTGGATTAGTTCTTGTGCAAATAAATTAGTATACTTTAAACAAGACAAAACTAACTTAAAGTAATTTTTCAGCAAGACGTAGGAGTTTATATTAGTAATTATTTAATATTGATTAAATAATTGATTAAGTTTTAGTTCCACAGGAAGATTGCTTCACTTATATCAAAACATTATTTACATGTTTTAAGTCACACGTGTCAAACTCGAGGCCTGTGGGCCAAATCCGGCCCCCCGTAGCTTTTTATGTGGCCCTCTAGATTCTAGACTAAACACTAAGTGAGCTTAAATATTATGTTATCAATCAAATCAATGCAGTTTTTTTTCTCTTTACTGCCAAATTACATCAATCAGTTCCTCCAGTTTCTTGAGAATTATCGTGGAAATCAACAAATCCCTGCACTCTTTTGGACTAATTCATAATTAGGAGCTTGTTGAAGATTTTTTTCAAAAAATACTTGAACTAAACAGCTGCCTCAGCTTTAATTGATGTCAGATTATAGTCCATGATCTATACAGCGAGGAATAAAAAGTCGCATTTATTGTCACAAATAAGCGCAAGTATTCCCAGATTAGTGCCACAAACACTTTTATTTATTTATTTTTTTTGCAAAAAATCACAAAAAGAATCACAAAATCCTGGAGGAACCAAAAAGATATTCCATAATATTTAATTTTAAGGAGTCATTGATATTTTAACAGTTTATGAACAGGTTTTATCAATAGATTCTGGCACAACCGGCCCTTTAAGAGCATTTATGATCTTGATTTGGCCCAAAACAAAAATGAGTTTGACACCGCTGATTTAAGTGAAATAATCTGCCGGTGGAACTAGAGAAGAAGATTTTGACGTCTTCATGGAAAAGAATCATCTTCAACCATTTGAGTTTATTACAGTTCAGCTTTTATGTCTTCAGTGATGAGCATCTGCTGTGTGAAAGAATCAAAAATATTTTCCCTCCATATGTTTCAGATTTATCTGTGAAGACAGAAGAATCTCTAGGACTAGTCATTCTGCCTTTAACGTTTTTATTATTATATTTAAGTCTTGATGATGGTCTTATTGTAAAGGTGGAAAAATAGAATTTTTGAGCATCTGCAATATCTTTCAATCATCTTTAAAACATCCATATGTTTTTGTTGTTTCAGAAATATCAGTCTCTGGTAATGTCCAGAGTTGGGTTGTAACTAGTTACCTTTACTCAATTACACTTACCTGAGTAACTTTAAAAAAAAAACAAAAAAAACATGTACTTGTTACTTCGCTGCACTTTTTACTTTTACTTGAGAGATTTTATTATGAAGTATTTTTGCTCTTATTTGAGTAAAATTTCTGGATTTTCTACCTACTGAATGAAAAACAAACGTTTTAACCAAAAATCCACCAGACTCAAGACACACACCTGCAGTTTTGTTAAAGTTTTATAAGTTTTTTAATGACAGAAACTGATCTGGAAAAATTATTTTGCCTGATT